>NC_143385.1:57262484-57277484 GCF_980474605.1 Leiobunum rupestre | reverse complement strand
TTGACGGATGCCCTGTTTAACAAGTTTTATTTATAAAAAATAAAAATCCTCGGCAAACAAGTTAACCGTCTTAGCTAGCAGAGCGTGGTTTCGATCCACGAACCTCTGGGTTATGGGCCGAGCACGCTCCCACTGTGCCACTCTGCTTAACGGATGCCCTGTTTAACAAGTTTCATTTATAAAAAATAAAAATTTCTCGGCAAACAAGTTAACCGTCTTAGCTAGCAGAGCGTGGTTTCGATCCACGGACCTCTGGGTTATGGGCCCAGCACGCTCCCACTGCGCCACTCTGCTTGACGGATGCCCTGTTTAACAAGTTTCATTTATAAAAAATAAAAAATCCTCGGCAAACAAGTTAACCGTCTTAGCTAGCAGAGCGTGGTTTCGATCCACGGACCTCTGGGTTATGGGCCCAGCACGCTCCCACTGCGCCACTCTGCTTGACGGATGCCCTGCTTAACAAGTTTCATTTATAAAAAATAAAAAATCCTTGGCAAACAGGTTAACGGCTTAGCTAGCAGAGCGTGGTTTCGATCTACGGACCTCTGGGTTATGGGCCCAGCACGCTCCCACTGCGACACTCTGCTTGACGGATGCCCTGTTTAACAAGTTTCATTTATAAAAAATATAAAATCCTCGGCAAACAAGTTAACGGTCTTAGCTAGCAGAGCGTGGTTTCGATCCACGGACCTCTGGGTTATGGGCCCAGCACGCTCCCACTGCGCCACTCTGCTTGACGGATGATCTGTTTAACAAGTTTAATTTATAAAAAATAAAAAATCCTCGGCAAACAAGTTAACGGTCTTAGCTAGCAGAGCGTGGTTTCGATCCACGGACCTCTGGGTTATGGGCCCAGCACGCTCCCACTGCGCCACTCTGCTTGACGGATACCATGTTTAACAAGTTTCATTAATAAAAAATAAAAAATCCTCGGCAAACAAGTTAACCGTCTTAGCTAGCAGAGCGTGGTTTCGATCCACGGACCTCTGGGTTATGGGCCCAGCACGCTCTTTTTTTTTTTTTAATTATATCATTAAAAAAATACACGACGCGTGTATGGTACAAAAAGCGAAATGCAACAAGATAATAGAACAAGAAAAAAATACGAAGTAACATTTGAAAAATCGGTCGCGAAAAAGAACATCGATAAAGAAAGAACAACGAGTAGATAATATTGATTAAACAATAGTGAGAAATAAAAAAATTAAGCAACGTATCAAACACTATTAGGCAGTACATGTTGTAGAAAGAATTCATGAACAAAAATAGGCTAAATTAGATATTAAACAGCAGTAAAGACGATTAAGAAGAAATAAATTAACGAAAAAAAAAACTCCTTATTGAACATGAGAAGCAAAGGCTTAGAACCGACAGAACACAGAAAAAGCCGCAAAACATTAAGAAAATCCAACATCATTAATTTGTAACTTATACTTTGAAACCGTAATCATCCGGGATCACAAAGTCCTTATACAGAGGACTGGTAACAGGCTGACCCTGATACCGACACGCCCGAGCAAAAAATTCCTTCTCTGAAGATGGCGGCCAAGCAACCTCCTTAGGCCACCACTCAGGCCGGCGATGACCCTTGAAAGGGTACAGACGCATAGCAACGGGAACCCTTTGAAACTTCGTAGCAGAGCCAGAAGAAGAAGACAGCTTCTGACCAACATCGCCATCGCTTGACGACAGCGAATGCTTAGCACTCCGACGCGGATCAGACTTGACACCGGCATCGACGATGGAAGATTCACCGCTAACGGCCCGGACCGGAGAACCTTGAGGAATAGCGACTGAGGCAGGATCGACGACCATCGCTTCACCGTCACCACCACCGCCAGACGCCGCTTCTAAATCACGGGATGCCATCCGGGGCCATAAAGGACACTCCCGAACAACATGTCCCTGCTTCTGGCACCAGGACCGTCTTTACGTGATTGGGGGCCCCTGGGCAAAGCGATACGCGGGGCCCCTAATAATTCCAGACAATTTCTTAAAGGCCTAGGTTTTTTTCTGCTGGTCCCCCTTTAAATTAACTTATTGGAGCACAAATAAACCGGTGGTAGGCCAACCGCTGAACATGTTGGCCTAATTTAAAGGGGGGCAGGCAGAAGAAAAACTAGGCTTTTAACCTCCAATGCAAAGTCCATCGTCGCCCTAATCTTCAAATATTGGTTCAAATAAAAAAATGCGATGGTCTACACCGTCTATATCACGAAAAGACATGTTTTAGATAGTTTAAAAATTTGTAAAATGTAAATAGACAATACTACAATTTAAAAAATGTGAAAAACAATATTTGTAAGATTCATCTTCTTCACCTTACAAAAGTTGAAAATGGGGCCCTCCAGAATCTTGGGGCCCTAGGGCAGTGCCCTATTTGCCCAATGGGAAAGACGGCACTGTCTGGCACTTAAAGCACTTGAAATCAGGACAATGGCGATAAATATGGTCAGGAGAGTAACACTTATTACATATTTTCAACTGAGAATCATGGCGGACAGCGTAAAACTTCTCTCGACCAACAGCATCGGCAACCAGTGCCGTCTTTCCCATTGGGCAAATAGGGCACTGCCCTAGGGCCCCAAGATTCTGGAGGGCCCCATTTTCAACTTTTGTAAGGTGAAGAAGATGAATCTTACAAATATTGTTTTTCACATTTTTTAAATTGTAGTATTGTCTATTTACATTTTACAAATTTTTAAACTATCTAAAACATGTCTTTTCGTGATATAGACGGTGTAGACCATCGCATTTTTTTATTTGAACCAATATTTGAAGATTAGGGCGACGATGGACTTTGCATTGGAGGTTAAAAGCCTAGTTTTTCTTCTGCCTGCCCCCCTTTAAATTAGGCCAACATGTTCAGCGGTTGGCCTACCACCGGTTTATTTGTGCTCCAATAAGTTAATTTAAAGGGGGACCAGCAGAAAAAAACCTAGGCCTTTAAGAAATTGTCTGGAATTATTAGGGGCCCCGCGTATCGCTTTGCCCAGGGGCCCCCAATCACGTAAAGACGGTCCTGTCGGCAACTCGTAAGCGATATGGTAATGATGACAGATTCTCAGGTAAGGTAACACGAACGGTACGCAGTCCGCAATAGAATGATGCCTTTTTATGCCACACAAGCGGACCCTTGATTTCACAGCCAAGCGACGTTAATTTGGATAAAACGGCTTCATCAGTCACAAACTCCGGTAAGTCCGAAAAGGCGACAGTCACAGTCTTCGCAGAAAAGCTTGAAATTTCATATATCTCACCATCAATATCCAAGCCCGAATCTATAACGCCCTCGACATCGGCCAAAGTCTTCAAGGTGAGAATGTAACCTCCCTCATCACAGACAACTAAAGCAGAAGCACAATCGAGACCAAAGTTCGCAATCACCGCCGTAGACACAACTTCAAAACTTGGTAGATTTCGTTTAAAATCAATAAAAACCGATCTCTTGAATGCGTCCATCCTGGGTAGAAACACCCAGAAGGGATTACCAAATTAATAAATTAACAACTATTGAATTAAATGCACGAATAATAACCGAAATAAAAATAAATTGGCAAAAAACCCCGCTTAGGCTTAGCGCGACGAAAACACGGAGTGCAAAATCAAACGACCTGCACTCTCCAAAAGCTCGAACGCAACTCCCCTAGCACGCTCTTACTGCGCCACTCTGCTTGACGGATGCCCTGTTTAACAAGTTTAATTTATAAAAAATAAAAATCCTCGGCAAACAAGTTAACCGTCTTAGCTAGCAGAGCGTGGTTTCGATCCACGAACCTCTGGGTTATGGGCCCAGCACGCTCCCACTGTGCCACTCTGCTTAACGGATGCCCTGTTTAACAAGTTTCATTTATAAAAAATAAAAAATTCTCGGCAAACAAGTTAACCGTCTTAGCTAGCAGAGCGTGGTTTCGATCCACGGACCTCTGGGTTATGGGCCCAGCACGCTCCCACTGCGCCACTCTGCTTGACGGATGATCTGTTTAACAAGTTTAATTTATAAAAAAAAAAAATCCTCGGCAAACAAGTTAACGGTCTTAGCTAGCAGAGCGTGGTTTCGATCCACGGACCTCTGGGTTATGGGCCCAGCACGCTCCCACTGCGCCACTCTGCTTGACGGATACCATGTTTAACAAGTTTCATTAATAAAAAATAAAAAATCCTCGGCAAACAAGTTAACCGTCTTAGCTAGCAGAGCGTGGTTTCGATCCACGGACCTCTGGGTTATGGGCCTAGCGCGCTCCCACTGCGCCACTCTGCTTGACGGATGCCCTGTTTAACAAGTTTCATTTATAAAAAATAAAAAATCCTCGGCAAACAAGTTAACCGTCTCAGCTGGCAGAGCGTGGTTTCGATCCACGGACCTCTGGGTTATGGGCCCAGCACGCTCCCACTGCGCCACTCTGCTTGACGGATGCCCTGTTTAACAAGTTTCATTTATAAAAAATAAAAAATCCTCGGAAAACAAGTTAACCGTCTTAGCTAGCAGAGCGTGGTTTCGATCCACGAACCTCTGGGTTATGGGCCCAGCACGATCCCACTGCGCCACTCTGCTTGACGGATGCCCTGTTTAACAAGTTTCATTTATAAAAAATAAAAAATCCTCGGCAAACAAGTTAACCGTCTTAGCTAGCAGAGCGTGGTTTCGATCCACGGACCTCTGGGTTATGGGCCCAGCACGCTCCCACTGCGCCACTCTGCTTGACGGATGCCCAGCTTAACAAGTTTCATTTATAAAAAATAAAAAATCCTTGGCAAAAGGGTAACGGCTTAGCTAGCAGAGCGTGGTTTCGATCTACGGACCTCTGGGTTATGGGCCCAGCACGCTCCCACTGCGCCACTCTGCTTGACGGATGCTCTGTTTAACAAGTTTCATTTATAAAAAATATAAAATCCTCGGCAAACAAGTTAACCGTCTTAGCTAGCAGAGCGTGGTTTCGATCCACGGACCTCTGGGTTATGGGCCCAGCACGCTCCCACTGCGCCACTCTGCTTAACGGTAGCCCTGTTTAACAAGTTTCATTTATAAAAAATAAAAAATTATCGGCAAACAAGTTAACGGTCTCAGCTAGCAGAGCGTGGTTTCGATCCACGGACCTCTGGGTTATGGGCCCAGCACGCTCCCACTGCGCCACTCTGCTTGACGGATGATCTGTTTAACAAGTTTAATTTATAAAAAATAAAAAATCCTCGGCAAACAAGTTAACGGTCTTAGCTAGCAGAGCGTGGTTTCGATCCACGGACCTCTGGGTTATGGGCCCAGCACGCTCCCACTGCGCCACTCTGCTTGACGGATACCATGTTTAACAAGTTTCATTAATAAAAAATAAAAAATCCTCGGCAAACAAGTTAACCGTCTTAGCTAGCAGAGCGTGGTTTCGATCCACGGACCTCTGGGTTATTGGCCTAGCACGCTCCCACTGCGCCACTCTGTTTGACGGATGCCCTCTTTAACAAGTTTCATTTATAAAAAATAAAAAATCCTCGGCAAACAAGTTAACCGTCTTAGCTAGCAGAGCGTGGTTTCGATAAACGGACCTCTGGGTTATGGGCCCAGCACGCTCCCACTGCGCCACTCTGCTTGACGGATGCCCTGTTTAACAAGTTTCATTTAGAAAAAATAAAAAATCATCGCCAAACAAGTTAACCGTCTTAGCTAGCAGAGCGTGGTTTCGATCCACGAACCTCTGGGTTATGGGCCCAGCACGCTCCCACTGTGCCACTCTGCTTAACGGATGCCCTGTTTAACAAGTTTCATTTATAAAAAATAAAAAATCATCGGCAAACAAGTTAACCGTCTTAGCTAGCAGAGCGTGGTTTCGATCCACGGACCTCTGGGTTATGGGCCCAGCACGCTCCCACTGCGCCACTCTGCTTGACGGATGCCCTGTTTAACAAGTTTCATTTATAAAAAATAAAAAATCCTCGGCAAACAAGTTAACCGTCTTAGCTAGCAGAGCGTGGTTTCGATCCACGGACCTCTGGGTTATGGGCCCAGCACGCTCCCACTGCGCCACTCTGTTTGACGGATGCCCAGTTTAACAAGTTTCATTTATAAAAAATAAAAAATCCTCGGCAAACAAGTTAACCGTCTTAGCTAGCAGAGCGTGGTTTCGATCCACGGACCTCTGGGTTATGGGCCCAGCACGCTCCCACTGTGCCACTCTGCTTGACGGATGCCCTGTTTAACAAGTTTCATTTATAAAAAATAAAAAATCCTCGGCAAACAAGTTAACCGTCTTAGCTAGCAGAGCGTGGTTTCGATCCACGGACCTCTGGGTTATGGGCCCAGCACGCTCCCACTGCGCCACTCTGCTTGACGGATGCCATTTTTAACAAGTTTCATTTATAAAAAATAAAAAATCCTTGGCAAACAAGTAAACCGTCTTAGCTAGCAGAGCGTGGTTTCGATCCACGGACCTCTGGGTTATGGGCCCAGCACGCTCCCACTGCGCCACTCTGCTTGACGGATGCCCTGTTTAACAAGTTTCATTTATAAAAAATAAAAAATTCTCGGCAAACAAGTTAACCGTCTTAGCTAGCAGAGCGTGGTTTCGATCCACGGACCTCTGGGTTATGGGCCCAGCACGCTCCCACTGCGCCACTCTGCTTGACAGATGCCCTGCTTAACAAGTTTCATTTATAAAAAATAAAAAATCCTCGGCAAACAAGTTAACCGTCTTAGCTAGCAGAGCGTGGTTTCGATCCACGGACCTCTGGGTTATGGGCCCAGCACGCTCCCACTGCGCCACTCTGTTTGACGGATGCCCAGTTTAACAAGTTTCATTTATAAAAAATAAAAAATCCTCGGCAAACAAGTTAACCGTCTTAGCTAGCAGAGCGTGGTTTCGATCCACGGACCTCTGGGTTATGGGCCCAGCACGCTCCCACTGTGCCACTCTGCTTGACGGATGCCCTGTTTAACAAGTTTCATTTATAAAAAATAAAAAATCCTCGGCAAACAAGTTAACCGTCTTAGCTAGCAGAGCGTGGTTTCGATCCACGGACCTCTGGGTTATGGGCCCAGCACGCTCCCACTACACCACTCTGCTTGACGGATGCCCTGTTTAACAAGTTTTATTTATAAAAAATAAAAAATCATCGGCAAACAAGTTAACCGTCTTAGCTAGCAGAGCGTGGTTTCGATCCACGGACCTCTGGGTTATGGGCCCAGCACGCCCCCACTGCGGCACTCTGCTTGACGGATGCCCTGGTTTACAAGTTTCATTTATAAAAAATAAAAAATCCTATGCAAACAAGTTAACCGTCTTAGCTAGCAGAGCGTGGTTTCGATCCACGAACCTTTGGGTTATGGGCCCAGCACGCTCCCGCTGCGCCACTCTGCTTAACGGATGCCCTGTTTAACAAGTTTCATTTATAAAAAATAAAAAATTCTCGGCAAACAAGTAAACCGTCTTAGCTAGCAGAGCGTGGTTTCGATCCACGGACCTCTGGGTTTTGGGCCCAGCACGCTCCCACTGCGCCACTCTGCTTGACGGATGCCCTGTTTAACAAGTTTCATTTATAAAAAATAAAAAATCCTCGGCAAACAAGTTAACCGTCTTCACTAGCAGAGCGTGGTTTCGATCCATGGACCTCTGGTTTATGGGCCCAGCACGCTCCCACTGCGCCACTCTGCTTGACGGATGCCCTGCTTAACAAGTTTCATTTATAAAAAATAAAAAATCCTCGGCAAACAAGTAAACGGTCTTAGTTAGCAAGCGTGGTTTCGATCCACGGACCTCTGGGTTATGGGCCCAGCACGCTCCCACTGCGCCACTCTGCTTGACGGATACCATGTTTAACAAGTTTCATTAATAAAAAATAAAAAATCCTCGGCAAACAAGTTAACCGTCTTAGCTAGCAGAGCGTGGTTTCGATCCACGGACCTCTGGGTTAAGGGCCTAGCACGCTCCCACTACGCCACTCTGTTTGACGGATGCCCTGTTTAACAAGTTTAATTTATAAAAAATAAAAAATCCTCGGCAAACAAGTTAACGGTCTTAGCTAGCAGAGCGTGGTTTCGATCCACGGACCTCTGGGTTATGGGCCCAGCACGCTCCCACTGCGCCACTCTGCTTGACGGATACCATGTTTAACAAGTTTCATTAATAAAAAATAAAAAATCCTCGGCAAACAAGTAAACGGTCTTAGTTAGCAAGCGTGGTTTCGATCCACGGACCTCTGGGTTATGGGCCCAGCACGCTCCCACTGTGCCACTCTGCTTAACGGATGCCCTGTTTAACAAGTTTCATTTATAAAAAATAAAAAATTCTCGGCAAACAAGTTAACCGTCTTAGCTAGCAGAGCGTGGTTTCGATCCACGGACCTCTGGGTTATGGGCCCAGCACGCTCCCACTGCGCCACTCTGCTTGACGGATGAACTGTTTAACAAGTTTAATTTATAAAAAATAAAAAATCCTCGGCAAACAAGTTAACGGTCTTAGCTAGCAGAGCGTGGTTTCGATCCACGGACCTCTGGGTTATGGGCCCAGCACGCTCCCACTGCGCCACTCTGCTTGACGGATACCATGTTTAACAAGTTTCATTAATAAAAAATAAAAAATCCTCGGCAAACAAGTTAACCGTCTTAGCTAGCAGAGCGTGGTTTCGATCCACGGACCTCTGGGTTATGGGCCTAGCACGCTCCCACTACGCCACTCTGTTTGACGGATGCCCTGTTTAACAAGTTTCATTTATAAAAAATAAAAAATCCTCGGCAAACAAGTTGACCGTCTTAGCTAGCAGAGCGTGGTTTCGATCCACGGACCTCTGGGTTATGGGCCCAGCACGCTCCCACTGCGCCACTCTGCTTGACGGATGCCCTGTTTAACAAGTTTTATTTATAAAAAATAAAAATCCTCGGCAAACAAGTTAACCGTCTTAGCTAGCAGAGCGTGGTTTCGATCCACGAACCTCTGGGTTATGGGCCGAGCACGCTCCCACTGTGCCACTCTGCTTAACGGATGCCCTGTTTAACAAGTTTCATTTATAAAAAATAAAAATTTCTCGGCAAACAAGTTAACCGTCTTAGCTAGCAGAGCGTGGTTTCGATCCACGGACCTCTGGGTTATGGGCCCAGCACGCTCCCACTGCGCCACTCTGCTTGACGGATGCCCTGTTTAACAAGTTTCATTTATAAAAAATAAAAAATCCTCGGCAAACAAGTTAACCGTCTTAGCTAGCAGAGCGTGGTTTCGATCCACGGACCTCTGGGTTATGGGCCCAGCACGCTCCCACTGCGCCACTCTGCTTGACGGATGCCCTGCTTAACAAGTTTCATTTATAAAAAATAAAAAATCCTTGGCAAACAGGTTAACGGCTTAGCTAGCAGAGCGTGGTTTCGATCTACGGACCTCTGGGTTATGGGCCCAGCACGCTCCCACTGCGACACTCTGCTTGACGGATGCCCTGTTTAACAAGTTTCATTTATAAAAAATATAAAATCCTCGGCAAACAAGTTAACGGTCTTAGCTAGCAGAGCGTGGTTTCGATCCACGGACCTCTGGGTTATGGGCCCAGCACGCTCCCACTGCGCCACTCTGCTTGACGGATGATCTGTTTAACAAGTTTAATTTATAAAAAATAAAAAATCCTCGGCAAACAAGTTAACGGTCTTAGCTAGCAGAGCGTGGTTTCGATCCACGGACCTCTGGGTTATGGGCCCAGCACGCTCCCACTGCGCCACTCTGCTTGACGGATACCATGTTTAACAAGTTTCATTAATAAAAAATAAAAAATCCTCGGCAAACAAGTTAACCGTCTTAGCTAGCAGAGCGTGGTTTCGATCCACGGACCTCTGGGTTATGGGCCCAGCACGCTCTTTTTTTTTTTTTAATTATATCATTAAAAAAATACACGACGCGTGTATGGTACAAAAAGCGAAATGCAACAAGATAATAGAACAAGAAAAAAATACGAAGTAACATTTGAAAAATCGGTCGCGAAAAAGAACATCGATAAAGAAAGAACAACGAGTAGATAATATTGATTAAACAATAGTGAGAAATAAAAAAATTAAGCAACGTATCAAACACTATTAGGCAGTACATGTTGTAGAAAGAATTCATGAACAAAAATAGGCTAAATTAGATATTAAACAGCAGTAAAGACGATTAAGAAGAAATAAATTAACGAAAAAAAAAACTCCTTATTGAACATGAGAAGCAAAGGCTTAGAACCGACAGAACACAGAAAAAGCCGCAAAACATTAAGAAAATCCAACATCATTAATTTGTAACTTATACTTTGAAACCGTAATCATCCGGGATCACAAAGTCCTTATACAGAGGACTGGTAACAGGCTGACCCTGATACCGACACGCCCGAGCAAAAAATTCCTTCTCTGAAGATGGCGGCCAAGCAACCTCCTTAGGCCACCACTCAGGCCGGCGATGACCCTTGAAAGGGTACAGACGCATAGCAACGGGAACCCTTTGAAACTTCGTAGCAGAGCCAGAAGAAGAAGACAGCTTCTGACCAACATCGCCATCGCTTGACGACAGCGAATGCTTAGCACTCCGACGCGGATCAGACTTGACACCGGCATCGACGATGGAAGATTCACCGCTACCGGCCCGGACCGGAGAACCTTGAGGAATAGCGACTGAGGCAGGATCGACGACCATCGCTTCACCGTCACCACCACCGCCAGACGCCGCTTCTAAATCACGGGATGCCATCCGGGGCCATAAAGGACACTCCCGAACAACATGTCCCTGCTTCTGGCACCAGGACCGTCTTTACGTGATTGGGGGCCCCTGGGCAAAGCGATACGCGGGGCCCCTAATAATTCCAGACAATTTCTTAAAGGCCTAGGTTTTTTTCTGCTGGTCCCCCTTTAAATTAACTTATTGGAGCACAAATAAACCGGTGGTAGGCCAAC
Source organism: Leiobunum rupestre (assembly GCF_980474605.1). Lineage (NCBI taxonomy): Eukaryota > Metazoa > Arthropoda > Arachnida > Opiliones > Sclerosomatidae > Leiobunum > Leiobunum rupestre. The sequence goes on along the minus strand of NC_143385.1, from coordinate 57,266,599 downwards.
CGCTGAACATGTTGGCCTAATTTAAAGGGGGGCAGGCAGAAGAAAAACTAGGCTTTTAACCTCCAATGCAAAGTCCATCGTCGCCCTAATCTTCAAATATTGGTTCAAATAAAAAAATGCGATGGTCTACACCGTCTATATCACGAAAAGACATGTTTTAGATAGTTTAAAAATTTGTAAAATGTAAATAGACAATACTACAATTTAAAAAATGTGAAAAACAATATTTGTAAGATTCATCTTCTTCACCTTACAAAAGTTGAAAATGGGGCCCTCCAGAATCTTGGGGCCCTAGGGCAGTGCCCTATTTGCCCAATGGGAAAGACGGCACTGTCTGGCACTTAAAGCACTTGAAATCAGGACAATGGCGATAAATATGGTCAGGAGAGTAACACTTATTACATATTTTCAACTGAGAATCATGGCGGACAGCGTAAAACTTCTCTCGACCAACAGCATCGGCAACTCGTAAGCGATATGGTAATGATGACAGATTCTCAGGTAAGGTAACACGAACGGTACGCAGTCCGCAATAGAATGATGCCTTTTTATGCCACACAAGCGGACCCTTGATTTCACAGCCAAGCGACGTTAATTTGGATAAAACGGCTTCATCAGTCACAAACTCCGGTAAGTCCGAAAAGGCGACAGTCACAGTCTTCGCAGAAAAGCTTGAAATTTCATATATCTCACCATCAATATCCAAGCCCGAATCTATAACGCCCTCGACATCGGCCAAAGTCTTCAAGGTGAGAATGTAACCTCCCTCATCACAGACAACTAAAGCAGAAGCACAATCGAGACCAAAGTTCGCAATCACCGCCGTAGACACAACTTCAAAACTTGGTAGATTTCGTTTAAAATCAATAAAAACCGATCTCTTGAATGTGTCCATCCTGGGTAGAAACACCCAGGAGGGATTACCAAATTAATAAATTAACAACTATTGAATTAAATGCACGAATAATAACCGAAATAAAAATAAATTGGCAAAAAACCCCGCTTAGGCTTAGCGCGACGAAAACACGGAGTGCAAAATCAAACGACCTGCACTCTCCAAAAGCTCGAACGCAACTCCCCTAGCACGCTCTTACTGCGCCACTCTGCTTGACGGATGCCCTGTTTAACAAGTTTAATTTATAAAAAATAAAAATCCTCGGCAAACAAGTTAACCGTCTTAGCTAGCAGAGCGTGGTTTCGATCCACGAACCTCTGGGTTATGGGCCCAGCACGCTCCCACTGTGCCACTCTGCTTAACGGATGCCCTGTTTAACAAGTTTCATTTATAAAAAATAAAAAATTCTCGGCAAACAAGTTAACCGTCTTAGCTAGCAGAGCGTGGTTTCGATCCACGGACCTCTGGGTTATGGGCCCAGCACGCTCCCACTGCGCCACTCTGCTTGACGGATGATCTGTTTAACAAGTTTAATTTATAAAAAAAAAAAAATCCTCGGCAAACAAGTTAACGGTCTTAGCTAGCAGAGCGTGGTTTCGATCCACGGACCTCTGGGTTATGGGCCCAGCACGCTCCCACTGCGCCACTCTGCTTGACGGATACCATGTTTAACAAGTTTCATTAATAAAAAATAAAAAATCCTCGGCAAACAAGTTAACCGTCTTAGCTAGCAGAGCGTGGTTTCGATCCACGGACCTCTGGGTTATGGGCCCAGCACGCTCCCACTGCGCCACTCTGCTTGACGGATACCATGTTTAACAAGTTTCATTAATAAAAAATAAAAAATCCTCGGCAAACAAGTTAACCGTCTTAGCTAGCAGAGCGTGGTTTCGATCCACGGACCTCTGGGTTATTGGCCTAGCACGCTCCCACTGCGCCACTCTGTTTGACGGATGCCCTCTTTAACAAGTTTCATTTATAAAAAATAAAAAATCCTCGGCAAACAAGTTAACCGTCTTAGCTAGCAGAGCGTGGTTTCGATAAACGGACCTCTGGGTTATGGGCCCAGCACGCTCCCACTGCGCCACTCTGCTTGACGGATGCCCTGTTTAACAAGTTTCATTTATAAAAAATAAAAAATCATCGCCAAACAAGTTAACCGTCTTAGCTAGCAGAGCGTGGTTTCGATCCACGAACCTCTGGGTTATGGGCCCAGCACGCTCCCACTGTGCCACTCTGCTTAACGGATGCCCTGTTTAACAAGTTTCATTTATAAAAAATAAAAAATCATCGGCAAACAAGTTAACCGTCTTAGCTAGCAGAGCGTGGTTTCGATCCACGGACCTCTGGGTTATGGGCCCAGCACGCTCCCACTGCGCCACTCTGCTTGACGGATGCCCTGTTTAACAAGTTTCATTTATAAAAAATAAAAAATCCTCGGCAAACAAGTTAACCGTCTTAGCTAGCACAGCGTGGTTTCGATCCACGGACCTCTGGGTTATGGGCCCAGCACGCTCCCACTGCGCCACTCTGTTTGACGGATGCCCAGTTTAACAAGTTTCATTTATAAAAAATAAAAAATCATCGGCAAACAAGTTAACCGTCTTAGCTAGCAGAGCGTGGTTTCGATCCACGGACCTCTGGGTTATGGGCCCAGCACGCCCCCACTGCGGCACTCTGCTTGACGGATGCCCTGGTTTACAAGTTTCATTTATAAAAAATAAAAAATCCTATGCAAACAAGTTAACCGTCTTAGCTAGCAGAGCGTGGTTTCGATCCACGAACCTTTGGGTTATGGGCCCAGCACGCTCCCGCTGCGCCACTCTGCTTAACGGATGCCCTGTTTAACAAGTTTCATTTATAAAAAATAAAAAATTATCGGCAAACAAGTAAACCGTCTTAGCTAGCAGAGCGTGGTTTCGATCCACGGACCTCTGGGTTATGGGCCCAGCACGCTCCCACTGCGCCACTCTGCTTGACGGATGCCCTGTTTAACAAGTTTCATTTATAAAAAATAAAAAATCCTCGGCAAACAAGTTAACCGTCTTCACTAGCAGAGCGTGGTTTCGATCCATGGACCTCTGGTTTATGGGCCCAGCACGCTCCCACTGCGCCACTCTGCTTGACGGATGCCCTGCTTAACAAGTTTCATTTATAAAAAATAAAAAATCCTCGGCAAACAAGTAAACGGTCTTAGTTAGCAAGCGTGGTTTCGATCCACGGACCTCTGGGTTATGGGCCCAGCACGCTCCCACTGCGCCACTCTGCTTGACGGATACCATGTTTAACAAGTTTCATTAATAAAAAATAAAAAATCCTCGGCAAACAAGTTAACCGTCTTAGCTAGCAGAGCGTGGTTTCGATCCACGGACCTCTGGGTTAAGGGCCTAGCACGCTCCCACTACGCCACTCTGTTTGACGGATGCCCTGTTTAACAAGTTTTATTTATAAAAAATAAAAAATCCTCGGCAAACAAGTTAACCGTCTTAGCTAGCAGAGCGTGGTTTCGATCCACGGACCTCTGGGTTATGGGCCCAGCACGCTCCCACTGCGCCACTCTGCTTGACGGATGCCCTGTTTAACAAGTTTCATTTATAAAAAATAAAAAATCCTCGGCAAACAAGTTAACCGTCTTAGCTAGCAGAGCGTGGTTTCGATCCACGAACCTCTGGGTTATGGGCCCAGCACGCTCCCACTGTGCCACTCTGCTTAACGGATGCCCTGTTTAACAAGTTTCATTTATAAAAAATAAAAAATTCTCGGCAAACAAGTTAACCGTCTTAGCTAGCAGAGCGTGGTTTCGATCCACGGACCTCTGGGTTATGGGCCCAGCACGCTCCCACTGCGCCACTCTGCTTGACGGATGATCTGTTTAACAAGTTTAATTTATAAAAAATAAAAAATCCTCGGCAAACAAGTTAACGGTCTTAGCTAGCAGAGCGTGGTTTCGATCCACGGACCTCTGGGTTATGGGCCCAGCACGCTCCCACTGCGCCACTCTGCTTGACGGATACCATGTTTAACAAGTTTCATTAATAAAAAATAAAAAATCCTCGGCAAACAAGTTAACCGTCTTAGCTAGCAGAGCGTGGTTTCGATCCACGGACCTCTGGGTTATGGGCCCAGCACGTTCCCACTGCGCCACTCTGCTTGACGGATACCATGTTTAACAAGTTTCATTAATAAAAAATAAAAAATCCTCGGCAAACAAGTTAACCGT
>NC_143385.1:57247484-57257484 GCF_980474605.1 Leiobunum rupestre | reverse complement strand
CAAAACATTTAGAAAATCCATCACCATTAATTTGTAACTTATACGTTGAAACCGTAATCATCCGGGATCACAAAGTCCTTATACAGAGGACTGGTAACAGGCTGACCCTGATACCGACACACCCGAGCAAAATATTCGTTCTCTGAAGATGGCGGCCAAGCAACCTCCTTAGGCCACCACTCAGGCCGGCGATGACCCTTGAAAGGGAGCAGACGCATAGCAACGGGAACCCTTTGAACTTTCGTAGCAGAGCCAGAAGAAGAAGACAGCTTCTTACCGACATCGCCATCGCTTGACGACAGCGAATGCTTAGCACTCCGACGCGGATCAGACTTGACACCGGCATCGACGATGGAAGAGTCACCACTACCGGCCCGGACCGGAGAACCTTGAGGAATAGCGACTGAGGCAGGATCGACGACCATCGCTTCACCGTCACCACCACCGCCCGACGCCGCTTCTAAATCGCGGGATGCCATCCGGGGCCATAGAGGACACTCCCGAACAACATGTCCCTGCTTCTGGCACTTAAAGCACTTGAAATCAGGACAATGGCGATAAATATGGTCAGGAGAATAACACTTATTACAAATTTTCAACTGAGAATCATGTCGGACAGCGTAAAACTTCTCACGAGCAACAGCATCGGCAACTCGTAAGCGATATGGTAATGATGACAGACTCTCAGGTAAGGTAACACGAACGGTACGAAGTCCGCAATAGAATGATGCCTTTTTATGCCAAACAAGCGGACCCTTGATTTCACAGCCAAGCGACGTTAATTTGGATAAAACGGCTTCATCAGTCACAAACTCAGGTAAGTCCGAAAAGGCGACAGTCACAGTCTTCGCAGAAACGCTTGAAATTTCATATATCTCACCATCAATATCCAAGCCCGAATCTATAACGCCCTCGACATCGGCCAAAGTCTTCAAGGTGAGAATGTAACCACCCTCATCACAGACAACTAAAGCAGAAGCACAATCCAGACCAAAGTTCGCAATCACCGCCGTAGACACAACTTCAAAACTTGGTAGATTTCGTTTAAAATCAATAAAAACCGATCTTTTGAATGCGTCCATCCTGGGTAGAAACACCCAGGAGGGATTACCAAATTAATAAATTAACAACTATTGAATTAAATGCTAGAATAATAACCGAAATAAAAATAAATTGGCAAAATACCCCGCTTAGGCTTAGCGCGACGAAAACACGGAGTGCAAAATCGAACGACCTGCACTCTCCAAAAGCTCGAACGCAACTCCAGCACGCTCCCACTGCGCCACTCTGCTTGACGGATGCCCTGTTTAACAAGTTTCATTTATAAAAAATAAAAAATCCTCGGCAAACAAGTTAACCGTCTTAGCTAGCAGAGCGTGGTTTCGATCCACGGACCTCTGGGTTATGGGCCCAGCACGCTCCCACTGTGCCACTCTGCTTGACGGATGCCCTGTTTAACAAGTTTCATTTATAAAAAATAAAAAATCCTCGGCAAACAAGTTAACCGTCTTAGCTAGCAGAGCGTGGTTTCGATCCACGGACCTCTGGGTTATGGGCCCAGCACGCTCCCACTGTGCCACTCTGCTTGACGGATGCCCTGTTTAACAAGTTTCATTTATAAAAAATAAAAAATCCTCGGCAAACAAGTTAACCGTCTTAGCTAGCAAAGCGTGGTTTCGATCCACGGACCTCTGAGTTATGGGCCTAGCACGCTCCCACTGCACCACTCTGCTTGACGGATGCCCTGTTTAACAAGTTTCATTTATAAAAAATAAAAAATCCTAGGCAAACAAGTTAACCGTCTTAGCTAGCAGAGCGTGGTTTCGATCCCCGGACCTCTGGGTTATGGGCCCAGCACGCTCCCACTGCGCAACTCTGCTTGACGGATACCCTGTGTAACAAGTTTCATTTATAAAATATAAAAAATCCTCGGCAAACAAGTTAACCGTCTTAGCTAGCAGAGCGTGGTTTCGATCAACGTAGCTCTGGGTTATGGGCCCAGCACGCTCCCACTGCGCCACTCTGCTTGACGGATGCCCTGTTTAACAAGTTTCATTTATAAAAAATAAAAAATCCTCGGCAAACAAGTTAACCGTCTTAGCAAGCAGAGCGTGGTTTCGATCCACGGACCTCTGTGTTATGGGCCCAGCACGCTCCCACTGCACCACTCTGCTTTGCGGATGCCCTGTTTAACAAGTTTCATTTATAAAAAATAAAAAATCATCGGCAAACAAGTTAACCGTCTTAGCTAGCAGAGCGTGGTTTCGATCCACGGACCTCTGGGTTATGGGCCCAGCACGCCCCCACTGCGGCACTCTGCTTGACGGATGCCATGCTTAACAAGTTTCATTTATAAAAAATAAAAAATCCTAGGCAAACAAGTTAACCGTCTTAGCTAGCAGAGCGTGGTTTCGATCCACGGACCTCTGGGTTATGGGCCCAGCACGCTCCCACTGCGCCACTCTGCTTGACGGATACCCTGTTTAACAAGTTTCATTTATAAAATATAAAAAATCCTCGGCAAACAAGTTAACCGTCTTAGCTAGCAGAGCGTGGTTTCGATCAACGGAGCTTCGGGTTATGGGCCCAGCACGCTCCCACTGCGCCACTCTGCTTGACGGATGCCCTGTTTAACAAGTTTCATTTATAAAAAATAAAAAATCCTCGGCAAACAAGTTAACCGTCTTAGCAAGCAGAGCGTGGTTTCGATCCACGGACCTCTGGGTTATGGGCCCAGCACGCTCCCACTGCACCACTCTGCTTGACGGATGCCCTGTTTAACAAGTTTCATTTATAAAAAATAAAAAATCATCGGCAAACAAGTTAACCGTCTTAGCTAGCAGAGCGTGGTTTCGATCCACGGACCTCTGGGTTATGGGCCCAGCACGCCCCCACTGCGGCACTCTGCTAGACGGATGCCATGTTTAACAAGTTTCATTTATAAAATATAACAAAATCCTCGGCAAGCAAGTTAACCGTCTTAGCTAGCAGAGCGTGGTTTCGATCCACGGACCTCTGGGTTATGGGCCCAGCACGCTCCCACTGCGCAACTCTGCTTAACGGATGCCCTGTTTAACAAGTTTCATTTATAAAAAATAAAAAATTCTCGGCAAACAAGTTAACCGTCTTAGCTAGCAGAGCGTGGTTTCGATCCACGGACCTCTTTGTTATGGGCCCAGCACGCTCCCACTGCGCCACTCTGCTTGACGGATGATCTGTTTAACAAGTTTAATTTATAAAAAATAAAAAATCCTCGGCAAACAAGTTAACGGTCTTAGCTAGCAGAGCGTGGTTTCGATCCACGGACCTCTGGGTTATGGGCCCAGCACGCTCCCACTGCGCCACTCTGCTTGACGGATACCATGTTTAACAAGTTTCATTAATAAAAAATAAAAAATCCTCGGCAAACAAGTTAACCGTCTTAGCTAGCAGAGCGTGGTTTCGATCCACGGACCTCTGGGTTATGGGCCTAGCACGCTCCCACTGCGCCACTCTGCTTGACGGATGATCTGTTTAACAAGTTTAATTTATAAAAAATAAAAAATCCTCGGCAAACAAGTTAACGGTCTTAGCTAGCAGAGCGTGGTTTCGATCCACGGACCTCTGGGTTATGGGCCCAGCACGCTCCCACTGCGCCACTCTGCTTGACGGATACCATGTTTAACAAGTTTCATTAATAAAAAATAAAAAATCCTCGGCAAACAAGTTAACCGTCTTAGCTAGCAGAGCGTGGTTTCGATCCACGGACCTCTGGGTTATGGGCCTAGCACGCTCCCACTACGCCACTCTGTTTGACGGATGCCCTGTTTAACAAGTTTCATTTATAAAAAATAAAAATCCTCGGCAAACAAGTTAACCGTCTTAGCTGGCAGAGCGTGGTTTCGATCCACGGACCTCTGGGTTATGGGCCCAGCACGCTCCCACTGCGCCACTCTGCTTGACGGATGCCCTGTTTAACAAGTTTCATTTATAAAAAATAAAAAATCCTCGGAAAACAAGTTAACCGTCTTAGCTAGCAGAGCGTGGTTTCGATCCACGAACCTCTGGGTTATGGGCCCAGCACGCTCCCACTGTGCCACTCTGCTTAACGGATGCCCTGTTTAACAAGTTTCATTTATAAAAAATGAAAAATTCTCGGCAAACAAGTTAACCGTCTTAGCTAGCAGAGCGTGGTTTCGATCCACGGACCTCTGGGTTATGGGCCCAGCACGCTCCCACTGCGCCACTCTGCTTGACGGATGCCCTGTTTAACAAGTTTCATTTATAAAAAATAAAAAATCCTCGGCAAACAAGTTAACCGTCTTAGCAAGCAGAGCGTGGTTTCGATCCACGGACCTCTGGGTTATGGGCCCAGCACGCTCCCACTGCACCACTCTGCTTGACGGATGCCCTGTTTAACAAGTTTCATTTATAAAAAATAAAAAATCATCGGCAAACAAGTTAACCGTCTTAGCTAGCAGAGCGTGGTTTCGATCCACGGACCTCTGGGTTATGGGCCCAGCACGCCCCCACTGCGGCACTCTGCTAGACGGATGCCATGTTTAACAAGTTTCATTTATAAAATATAAAAAATCCTCGGCAAGCAAGTTAACCGTCTTAGCTAGCAGAGCGTGGTTTCGATCCACGGACCTCTGGGTTATGGGCCCAGCACGCTCCCACTGCGCAACACTGCTTAACGGATGCCCTGTTTAACAAGTTTCATTTATAAAAAATAAAAAATTCTCGGCAAACAAGTTAACCGTCTTAGCTAGCAGAGCGTGGTTTCGATCAACGGAGCTTCGGGTTATGGGCCCAGCACGCTCCCACTGCGCCACTCTGCTTGACGGATGCCCTGTTTAACAAGTTTCATTTATAAAAAATAAAAAATCCTCGGCAAACAAGTTAACCGTCTTAGCAAGCAGAGCGTGGTTTCGATCCACGGACCTCTGGGTTATGGGCCCAGCACGCTCCCACTGCACCACTCTGCTTGACGGATGCCCTGTTTAACAAGTTTCATTTATAAAAAATAAAAAATCATCGGCAAACAAGTTAACCGTCTTAGCTAGCAGAGCGTGGTTTCGATCCACGGACCTCTGGGTTATGGGCCCAGCACGCCCCCACTGCGGCACTCTGCTAGACGGATGCCATGTTTAACAAGTTTCATTTATAAAATATAACAAAATCCTCGGCAAGCAAGTTAACCGTCTTAGCTAGCAGAGCGTGGTTTCGATCCACGGACCTCTGGGTTATGGGCCCAGCACGCTCCCACTGCGCAACTCTGCTTAACGGATGCCCTGTTTAACAAGTTTCATTTATAAAAAATAAAAAATTCTCGGCAAACAAGTTAACCGTCTTAGCTAGCAGAGCGTGGTTTCGATCCACGGACCTCTTTGTTATGGGCCCAGCACGCTCCCACTGCGCCACTCTGCTTGACGGATGATCTGTTTAACAAGTTTAATTTATAAAAAATAAAAAATTCTCGGCAAACAAGTTAACGGTCTTAGCTAGCAGAGCGTGGTTTCGATCCACGGACCTCTGGGTTATGGGCCCAGCACGCTCCCACTGCGCCACTCTGCTTGACGGATACCATGTTTAACAAGTTTCATTAATAAAAAATAAAAAATCCTCGGCAAACAAGTTAACCGTCTTAGCTAGCAGAGCGTGGTTTCGATCCACGGACCTCTGGGTTATGGGCCTAGCACGCTCCCACTACGCCACTCTGTTTGACGGATGCCCTGTTTAACAAGTTTCATTTATAAAAAATAAAAATCCTCGGCAAACAAGTTAACCGTCTTAGCTGGCAGAGCGTGGTTTCGATCCACGGACCTCTGGGTTATGGGCCCAGCACGCTCCCACTGCGCCACTCTGCTTGACGGATGCCCTGTTTAACAAGTTTCATTTATAAAAAATAAAAAATCCTCGGAAAACAAGTTAACCGTCTTAGCTAGCAGAGCGTGGTTTCGATCCACGAACCTCTGGGTTATGGGCCCAGCACGCTCCCACTGTGCCACTCTGCTTAACGGATGCCCTGTTTAACAAGTTTCATTTATAAAAAATGAAAAATTCTCGGCAAACAAGTTAACCGTCTTAGCTAGCAGAGCGTGGTTTCGATCCACGGACCTCTGGGTTATGGGCCCAGCACGCTCCCACTGCGCCACTCTGCTTGACGGATGCCCTGTTTAACAAGTTTCATTTATAAAAAATAAAAAATCCTCGGCAAACAAGTTAACCGTCTTAGCAAGCAGAGCGTGGTTTCGATCCACGGACCTCTGGGTTATGGGCCCAGCACGCTCCCACTGCACCACTCTGCTTGACGGATGCCCTGTTTAACAAGTTTCATTTATAAAAAATAAAAAATCATCGGCAAACAAGTTAACCGTCTTAGCTAGCAGAGCGTGGTTTCGATCCACGGACCTCTGGGTTATGGGCCCAGCACGCCCCCACTGCGGCACTCTGCTAGACGGATGCCATGTTTAACAAGTTTCATTTATAAAATATAAAAAATCCTCGGCAAGCAAGTTAACCGTCTTAGCTAGCAGAGCGTGGTTTCGATCCACGGACCTCTGGGTTATGGGCCCAGCACGCTCCCACTGCGCAACACTGCTTAACGGATGCCCTGTTTAACAAGTTTCATTTATAAAAAATAAAAAATTCTCGGCAAACAAGTTAACCGTCTTAGCTAGCAGAGCGTGGTTTCGATCAACGGAGCTTCGGGTTATGGGCCCAGCACGCTCCCACTGCGCCACTCTGCTTGACGGATGCCCTGTTTAACAAGTTTCATTTATAAAAAATAAAAAATCCTCGGCAAACAAGTTAACCGTCTTAGCAAGCAGAGCGTGGTTTCGATCCACGGACCTCTGGGTTATGGGCCCAGCACGCTCCCACTGCACCACTCTGCTTGACGGATGCCCTGTTTAACAAGTTTCATTTATAAAAAATAAAAAATCATCGGCAAACAAGTTAACCGTCTTAGCTAACAGAGCGTGGTTTCGATCCACGGACCTCTGGGTTATGGGCCCAGCACGCCCCCACTGCGGCACTCTGCTAGACGGATGCCATGTTTAACAAGTTTCATTTATAAAATATAACAAAATCCTCGGCAAGCAAGTTAACCGTCTTAGCTAGCAGAGCGTGGTTTCGATCCACGGACCTCTGGGTTATGGGCCCAGCACGCTCCCACTGCGCAACTCTGCTTAACGGATGCCCTGTTTAACAAGTTTCATTTATAAAAAATAAAAAATTCTCGGCAAACAAGTTAACCGTCTTAGCTAGCAGAGCGTGGTTTCGATCCACGGACCTCTTTGTTATGGGCCCAGCACGCTCCCACTGCGCCACTCTGCTTGACGGATGATCTGTTTAACAAGTTTAATTTATAAAAAATAAAAAATTCTCGGCAAACAAGTTAACGGTCTTAGCTAGCAGAGCGTGGTTTCGATCCACGGACCTCTGGGTTATGGGCCCAGCACGCTCCCACTGCGCCACTCTGCTTGACGGATACCATGTTTAACAAGTTTGATTAATAAAAAATAAAAAATCCTCGGCAAACAAGTTAACCGTCTTAGCTAGCAGAGCGTGGTTTCGATCCACGGACCTCTGGGTTATGGGCCTAGCACGCTCCCACTGCGCCACTCTGCTTGACGGATGATCTGTTTAACAAGTTTAATTTATAAAAAATAAAAAATCCTCGGCAAACAAGTTAACGGTCTTAGCTAGCAGAGCGTGGTTTCGATCCACGGACCTCTGGGTTATGGGCCCAGCACGCTCCCACTGCGCCACTCTGCTTGACGGATACCATGTTTAACAAGTTTCATTAATAAAAAATAAAAAATCCTCGGCAAACAAGTTAACCGTCTTAGCTAGCAGAGCGTGGTTTCGATCCACGGACCTCTGGGTTATGGGCCTAGCACGCTCCCACTACGCCACTCTGTTTGACGGATGCCCTGTTTAACAAGTTTCATTTATAAAAAATAAAAATCCTCGGCAAACAAGTTAACCGTCTTAGCTGGCAGAGCGTGGTTTCGATCCACGGACCTCTGGGTTATGGGCCCAGCACGCTCCCACTGCGCCACTCTGCTTGACGGATGCCCTGTTTAACAAGTTTCATTTATAAAAAATAAAAAATCCTCGGAAAACAAGTTAACCGTCTTAGCTAGCAGAGCGTGGTTTCGATCCACGAACCTCTGGGTTATGGGCCCAGCACGCTCCCACTGTGCCACTCTGCTTAACGGATGCCCTGTTTAACAAGTTTCATTTATAAAAAATGAAAAATTCTCGGCAAACAAGTTAACCGTCTTAGCTAGCAGAGCGTGGTTTCGATCCACGGACCTCTGGGTTATGGGCCCAGCACGCTCCCACTGCGCCACTCTGCTTGACGGATGCCCTGTTTAACAAGTTTCATTTATAAAAAATAAAAAATCCTCGGCAAACAAGTTAACCGTCTTAGCAAGCAGAGCGTGGTTTCGATCCACGGACCTCTGGGTTATGGGCCCAGCACGCTCCCACTGCACCACTCTGCTTGACGGATGCCCTGTTTAACAAGTTTCATTTATAAAAAATAAAAAATCATCGGCAAACAAGTTAACCGTCTTAGCTAGCAGAGCGTGGTTTCGATCCACGGACCTCTGGGTTATGGGCCCAGCACGCCCCCACTGCGGCACTCTGCTAGACGGATGCCATGTTTAACAAGTTTCATTTATAAAATATAAAAAATCCTCGGCAAGCAAGTTAACCGTCTTAGCTAGCAGAGCGTGGTTTCGATCCACGGACCTCTGGGTTATGGGCCCAGCACGCTCCCACTGCGCAACACTGCTTAACGGATGCCCTGTTTAACAAGTTTCATTTATAAAAAATAAAAAATTCTCGGCAAACAAGTTAACCGTCTTAGCTAGCAGAGCGTGGTTTCGATCCACGGACCTCTGGGTTATGGGCCCAGCACGCTCCCACTGCGCCACTCTGCTTGACGGATGATCTGTTTAACAAGTTTAATTTATAAAAAATAAAAAATCCTCGGCAAACAAGTTAACGGTCTTAGCTAGCAGAACGTGGTTTCGATCCACGGACCTCTGGGTTATGGGCCCAGCACGCTCCCACTGCGCCACTCTGCTTGACGGATACCATGTTTAACAAGTTTCATTAATAAAAAATAAAAAATCCTCGGCAAACAAGTTAACCGTCTTAGCTAGCAGAGCGTGGTTTCGATCCACGGACCTCTGGGTTATGGGCCTAGCACGCTCCCACTACGCCACTCTGTTTGACGGATGCCCTGTTTAACAAGATTCATTTATAAAAAATAAAAATCCTCGGCAAACAAGTTAACCGTCTTAGCTGGCAGAGCGTGGTTTCGATCCACGGACCTCTGGGTTATGGGCCCAGCACGCTCCCACTGCGCCACTCTGCTTGACGGATGCCCTGTTTAACAAGTTTCATTTATAAAAAATAAAAAATCCTCGGAAAACAAGTTAACCGTCTTAGCTAGCAGAGCGTGGTTTCGATCCACGAACCTCTGGGTTATGGGCCCAGCACGCTCCCACTGTGCCACTCTGCTTAACGGATGCCCTGTTTAACAAGTTTCATTTATAAAAAATGAAAAATTCTCGGCAAACAAGTTAACCGTCTTAGCTAGCAGAGCGTGGTTTCGATCCACGGACCTCTGGGTTATGGGCCCAGCACGCTCCCACTGCGCCACTCTGCTTGACGGATGCCCTGTTTAACAAGTTTCATTTATAAAAAATAAAAAATCCTTGGCAAACAGGTTAACGGCTTAGCTAGCAGAGCGTGGTTTCAATCTACGGACCTCTGGGTTATGGGCCCAGCACGCTCCCACTGCGCCACTCTGCTTGACGGATGCCCTGTTTAACAAGTTTGATTTATAAAAAATATAAAATCCTCGGCAAACAAGTTAACCGTCTTAGCTAGCAGAGCGTGGTTTCGATCCACGGACCTCTGGGTTATGGGCCCAGCACGCTCCCACTGCGCCACTCTGCTTGACGGATACCCTGTTTAACAAGTTTCATTTATAAAA
>NC_143385.1:57224984-57242484 GCF_980474605.1 Leiobunum rupestre | reverse complement strand
AACTCCTCGGCAAACAAGTTAACCATCTTAGCTAGCAGAGCGTGGTTTCGATCCACGGACCTCTGGGTTATGGGCCCAGCACGCTCCCACTGTGCCACTCTGCTTGACGGATGCCCTGTTTAACAAGTTTCATTTATAAAAAATAAAAAATCCTCGGCAAACAAGTTAACCGTCTTAGCTAGCAGAGCGTGGTTTCGATCCACGGACCTCTGGGTTATGGGAACAGCACGCTCCCACTACGCCACTCTGCTTGACGGATGCCATTTTTAACAAGTTTCATTTGTAAAAAATAAAAAATCCTCGGCAAACAAGTTAACCGTCTTAGCTAGCAGAGCGTGGTTTCGATCCACGGACCTCTGGGTTATGGGCCCAGCACGCTCCCACTGCGCCACTCTGCTTGACGGATGCCCTGTTTAACAAGTTTCATTTATAAAAAATAAAAAATTCTCAGCAAACAAGTTAACCGTCTTAGCTAGCAGAGCGTGGTTTCGATCCACGGACCTCTGGGTTATGGGCCCAGCACGCTCCCACAGCGCCACTCTGCTTGATGGATGCCCTGTTTAACAAGTTTAATTTATAAAAAATAAAAAATCCTTAGCAAACAAGTTAACGGTCTTAGCTAGCAGAGCGTGGTTTCGATCCACGGACCTCTGGGTTATGGGCCCAGCACGCTCCCACTGCGCCACTCTGCTTGACGGATGCCCTGTTTAACAAGTTTCATTTATAAAAAATAAAAAATCCTCGGCAAACAAGTTAACCGTCTTAGCTAGCAGAGCGTGGTTTCGATCCACGAACCTCTGGGTTATGGGCACAGCATGCTCCCACTGTGCCACTCTGCTTAACGGATGCCCTGTTTAACAAGTTTCATTTATAAAAAATAAAAAATTCTCGGCAAACAAGTTAACCGTCTTAGCTAGCAGAGCGTGGTTTCGATCCACGGACCTCTGGGTTATGGGCCCAGCACGCTCCCACTGCGCCACTCTGCTTAACGGATGCCCTGTTTAACAAGTTTCATTTATAAAAAATAAAAAATCCTCGGCAAACAAGTTAACCGTCTTAGCTAGCAGAGCGTGGTTTCGATCCACGGACCTCTGGGTTATGGGCCCAGCACGCTCCCACTGCGCCACTCTGCTTGACGGATGCCCTGCTTAACAAGTTTCATTTATAAAAAATAAAAAATCCTTGGCAAACAGGTTAACGGCTTAGCTAGCAGAGCGTGGTTTCGATCTACGGACCTCTGGGTTATGGGCCCAGCACGCTCCCACTGCGACACTCTGCTTGACGGATGCCCTGTTTAACAAGTTTCATTTATAAAAAATATAAAATCCTCGGCAAACAAGTTAACCGTCTTTGCTAGCAGAGCGTGGTTTCGATCCACGGACCTCTGGGTTATGGGCCCAGCACGCTCCCACTGCGGCACTCTGCTTGACGGATGCCATGCTTAACAAGTTTCATTTATAAAAAATAAAAAATCCTAGGCAAACAAGTTAACCGTCTTAGCTAGCAGAGCGTGGTTTCGATCCACGGACCTCTGGGTTATGGGCCCAGCACGCCCCCACTGCGGCACTCTGCTTGACGGATGCCATGCTTAACAAGTTTCATTTATAAAAATAAAAAATCCTAGGCAAACAAGTTAACCGTCTTAGCTAGCAGAGCGTGGTTTCGATCCACGGACCTCTGGGTTATGGGCCCAGCACGCTCCCACTGCGCCACTCTGCTTGACGGATACCCTGTTTAACAAGTTTCATTTATAAAATATAAAAAATCCTCGGCAAACAAGTTAACCGTCTTAGCTAGCAGAGCGTGGTTTCGATCAACGGAGCTCTGGGTTATGGGCCCAGCACGCTCCCACTGCGCCACTCTGCTTGACGGATGCCCTGTTTAACAAGTTTCATTTATAAAAAATAAAAAATCCTCGGCAAACAAGTTAACGGTCTTAGCTAGCAGAGCGTGGTTTCGATCCACGGACCTCTGGGTTATGGGCCCAGCACGCTCCCACTGCGCCACTCTGCTTGACGGATACCATGTTTAACAAGTTTCATTAATAAAAAATAAAAAATCCTCGGCAAACAAGTTAACCGTCTTAGCTAGCAGAGCGTGGTTTCGATCCACGGACCTCGGGGTTATGGGCCTAGCACGCTCCCACTACGCCACTCTGTTTGACGGATGCCCTGTTTAACAAGTTTCATTTATAAAAAATAAAAATCCTCGGCAAACAAGTTAACCGTCTTAGCTGGCAGAGCGTGGTTTCGATCCACGGACCTCTGGGTTATGGGCCCAGCACGCTCCCACTGCGCCACTCTGCTTGACGGATGCCCATTTAACAAGTTTCATTTATAAAAAATAAAAAATCCTCGGAAAACAAGTTAACCGTCTTAGCTAGCAGAGCGTGGTTTCGATCCACGAACCTCTGGGTTATGGGCCCAGCACGCTCCCACTGTGCCACTCTGCTTAACGGATGCCCTCTTTAACAAGTTTCATTTATAAAAAATGAAAAATTCTCGGCAAACAAGTTAACCGTCTTAGCTAGCAGAGCGTGGTTTCGATCCACGGACCTCTGGGTTATGGGCCCAGCACGCTCCCACTGCGCCACTCTACTTGACGGATGCCCTGTTTAACAAGTTTCATTTATAAAAAGTAAAAAATCCTCGGCAAACAAGTTAACCGTCTTAGCTAGCAGAGCGTGGTTTCGATCCACGGACCTCTGGGTTATGGGCCCAGCACGCTCCCACTGCGCCACTCTGCTTGACGGATGCCCTGCTTAACAAGTTTCATTTATAAAAAATAAAAAATTCTCGGCAAACAAGTTAACCGTCTTAGCTAGCAGAGCGTGGTTTCGATCCACGGACCTCTGGGTTATGGGCCCAGCACGCTCCCACTGCGCCACTCTGCTTGACGGATGCCCTGTTTAACAAGTTTCATTTACAAAAAATAAAAAATCCTCGGCAAACAAGTTAACCGTCTTAGCTAGCAGAGCGTGGTTTCGATCCACGGACCTCTGGGTTATGGGCCCAGCACGCTCCCACTGCGCCACTCTGCTTGACGGATGCCCTGCTTAACAAGTTTCATTTATAAAAAATAAAAAATCCTTGGCAAACAGGTTAACGGCTTAGCTAGCAGAGCGTGGTTTCAATCTACGGACCTCTGGGTTATGGGCCCAGCACGCTCCCACTGCGCCACTCTGCTTGACGGATGCCCTGTTTAACAAGTTTCATTTATAAAAAATATAAAATCCTCGGCAAACAAGTTAACCGTCTTAGCTAGCAGAGCGTGGTTTCGATCCACGAACCTCTGGGTTATGGGCCCAGCACGCTCCCACTGTGCCACTCTGCTTAACGGATGCCCTGTTTAACAAGTTTCATTTATAAAAAATGAAAAATTCTCGGCAAACAAGTTAACCGTCTTAGCTAGCAGAGCGTGGTTTCGATCCACGGACCTCTGGGTTATGGGCCCAGCACGCTCCCACTGCGCCACTCTGCTTGACGGATGCCCTGTTTAACAAGTTTCATTTATAAAAAGTAAAAAATCCTCGGCAAACAAGTTAACCGTCTTAGCTAGCAGAGCGTGGTTTCGATCCACGGACCTCTGGGTTATGGGCCCAGCACGCTCCCACTGCGCCACTCTGCTTGACGGATGCCCTGCTTAACAAGTTTCATTTATAAAAAATAAAAAATTCTCGGCAAACAAGTTAACCGTCTTAGCTAGCAGAGCGTAGTTTCGATCCACGGACCTCTGGGTTATGGGCCCAGCACGCTCCCACTGCGCCACTCTGCTTGACGGATGCCCTGTTTAACAAGTTTCATTTACAAAAAATAAAAAATCCTCGGCAAACAAGTTAACCGTCTTAGCTAGCAGAGCGTGGTTTCGATCCACGGACCTCTGGGTTATGGGCCCAGCACGCTCCCACTGCGCCACTCTGCTTGACGGATGCCCTGCTTAACAAGTTTCATTTATAAAAAATAAAAAATCCTTGGCAAACAGGTTAACGGCTTAGCTAGCAGAGCGTGGTTTCAATCTACGGACCTCTGGGTTATGGGCCCAGCACGCTCCCACTGCGCCACTCTGCTTGACGGATGCCCTGTTTAACAAGTTTCATTTATAAAAAATATAAAATCCTCGGCAAACAAGTTAACCGTCTTAGCTAGCAGAGCGTGGTTTCGATCCACGGACCTCTGGGTTATGGGCCCAGCACGCTCCCACTGCGCCACTCTGCTTAACGGTGGCCCTGTTTAACAAGTTTCATTTATAAAAAATAAAAAATTATCAGCAAACAAGTTAACGGTCTTAGCTAGCAGAGCGTGGTTTCGATCCACGGACCTCTGGGTTATGGGCCCAGCACGCTCCCACTGCGCCACTCTGCTTGACGGATGATCTGTTTAACAAGTTTAATTTATAAAAAATAAAAAATCCTCGGCAAACAAGTTAACCGTCTTAGCTAGCAGAGCGTGGTTTCGATCCACGGACCTCTGGGTTATGGGCCCAGCACGCTCCCACTGCGCCACTCTGCTTGACGGATGCCCTGCTTAACAAGTTTCATTTATAAAAAATAAAAAATCCTTGGCAAACAGGTTAACGGCTTAGCTAGCAGAGCGTGGTTTCAATCTACGGACCTCTGGGTTATGGGCCCAGCACGCTCCCACTGCGCCACTCTGCTTGACGGATGCCCTGTTTAACAAGTTTCATTTATAAAAAATATAAAATCCTCGGCAAACAAGTTAACCGTCTTAGCTAGCAGAGCGTGGTTTCGATCCACGAACCTCTGGGTTATGGGCCCAGCACGCTCCCACTGTGCCACTCTGCTTAACGGATGCCCTGTTTAACAAGTTTCATTTATAAAAAATGAAAAATTCTCGGCAAACAAGTTAACCGTCTTAGCTAGCAGAGCGTGGTTTCGATCCACGGACCTCTGGGTTATGGGCCCAGCACGCTCCCACTGCGCCACTCTGCTTGACGGATGCCCTGTTTAACAAGTTTCATTTATAAAAAGTAAAAAATCCTCGGCAAACAAGTTAACCGTCTTAGCTAGCAGAGCGTGGTTTCGATCCACGGACCTCTGGGTTATGGGCCCAGCACGCTCCCACTGCGCCACTCTGCTTGACGGATGCCCTGCTTAACAAGTTTCATTTATAAAAAATTAAAAATTCTCGGCAAACAAGTTAACCGTCTTAGCTAGCAGAGCGTGGTTTCGATCCACGGACCTCTGGGTTATGGGCCCAGCACGCTCCCACTGCGCCACTCTGCTTGACGGATGCCCAGTTTAACAAGTTTCATTTACAAAAAATAAAAAATCCTCGGCAAACAAGTTAACCGTCTTAGCTAGCAGAGCGTGGTTTCGATCCACGGACCTCTGGGTTATGGGCCCAGCACGCTCCCACTGCGCCACTCTGCTTGACGGATGCCCTGCTTAACAAGTTTCATTTATAAAAAATAAAAAATCCTTGGCAAACAGGTTAACGGCTTAGCTAGCAGAGCGTGGTTTCAATCTACGGACCTCTGGGTTATGGGCCCAGCACGCTCCCACTGCGCCACTCTGCTTGACGGATGCCCTGTTTAACAAGTTTCATTTATAAAAAATATAAAATCCTCGGCAAACAAGTTAACCGTCTTAGCTAGCAGAGCGTGGTTTCGATCCACGGACCTCTGGGTTATGGGCCCAGCACGCTCCCACTGCGCCACTCTGCTTAACGGTGGCCCTGTTTAACAAGTTTCATTTATAAAAAATAAAAAATTATCAGCAAACAAGTTAACGGTCTTAGCTAGCAGAGCGTGGTTTCGATCCACGGACCTCTGGGTTATGGGCCCAGCACGCTCCCACTGCGCCACTCTGCTTGACGGATGATCTGTTTAACAAGTTTAATTTATAAAAAATAAAAAATCCTCGGCAAACAAGTTAACCGTCTTAGCTAGCAGAGCGTGGTTTCGATCCACGGACCTCTGGGTTATGGGCCCAGCACGCTCCCACTGCGCCACTCTGCTTGACGGATGCCCTGCTTAACAAGTTTCATTTATAAAAAATAAAAAATCCTTGGCAAACAGGTTAACGGCTTAGCTAGCAGAGCGTGGTTTCAATCTACGGACCTCTGGGTTATGGGCCCAGCACGCTCCCACTGCGCCACTCTGCTTGACGGATGCCCTGTTTAACAAGTTTCATTTATAAAAAATATAAAATCCTCGGCAAACAAGTTAACCGTCTTAGCTAGCAGAGCGTGGTTTCGATCCACGGACCTCTGGGTTATGGGCCCAGCACGCTCCCACTGCGCCACTCTGCTTGACGGATGCCCTGTTTAACAAGTTTCATTTATAAAAAATAAAAAATCCTCGGCAAACAAGTTAACCGTCTTAGCTAGCAGAGCGTGGTTTCGATCCACGAACCATTGGGTTATGGGCCCAGCACGCTCCCACTGCGCCACTCTGCTTGACGGATGCCCTGTTTAACAAGTTTCATTTATAAAAAATAAAAAATCCTCGGCAAACAAGTTAACCGTCTTAGCTAGCAGAGCGTGGTTTCGATCCACGGACCTCTGGGTTATGGGCCCAGCACGCTCCCACTGCGCCACTCTGTTTGACGGATGCCCAGTTTAACAAGTTTCATTTATAAAAAATAAAAAATCCTCGGCAAACAAGTTAACCGTCTTAGCTAGCAGAGCGTGGTTTCGATCCACGGACCTCTGGGTTATGGGCCCAGCACGCTCCCACTGTGCCAGTCTGCTTGACGGATGCCCTGTTTAACAAGTTTCATTTATAAAAAATAAAAAATCCTCGGCAAACAAGTTAACCGTCTTAGCTAGCAGAGCGTGGTTTCGATCCACGGACCTCTGGGTTATGGGCCCAGCACGCTCCCACTGCGCCACTCTGCTTAACGGTAGCCCTGTTTAACAAGTTTCATTTATAAAAAATAAAAAATTATCGGCAAACAAGTTAACGGTCTTAGCTAGCAGAGCGTGGTTTCGATCCACGGACCTCTGGGTTATGGGCCCAGCACGCTCCCACTGTGCCACTCTGCTTAACGGATGCCCTGTTTAACAAGTTTCATTTATAAAAAATAAAAAATCCTCGGCAAACAAGTTAACGGTCTTAGCTAGCAGAGCGTGGTTTCGATCCACGGACCTCTGGGTTATGGGCCCAGCACGCTCCCACTGCGTCACTCTGCTTGACGGATGCCCTGTTTAACAAGTTTCATTTATAAAAAATAAAAAATCCTCGGCAAACAAGTTAACCGTCTTAGCTAGCAGAGCGTGGTTTCGATCCACGGACCTCTGGGTTATGAGCCCAGCACGCTCCCACTGCGCCACTCTGTTTGACGGATGCCCAGTTTAACAAGTTTCATTTATAAAAAATAAAAAATCCTCGGCAAACAAGTTAACCGTCTTAGCTAGCAGAGCGTGGTTTCGATCCACGGACCTCTGGGTTATGGGCCCAGCACGCTCCCACTGTGCCACTCTGCTTGACGGATGCCCTGTTTAACAAGTTTCATTTATAAAAAATAAAAAATCCTCGGCAAACAAGTTAACCGTCTTAGCTAGCAGAGCGTGGTTTCGATCCACGGACCTCTGGGTTATGGGCCCAGCACGCTCCCACTGCGCCACTCTGCTTGACGGATGCCATTTTTAACAAGTTTCATTTATAAAAAATAAAAAATCCTCGGCAAACAAGTTAACCGTCTTAGCTAGCAGAGCGTGGTTTCGATCCACGGACCTCTGGGTTATGGGCCCAGCACGCTCCCACTGCGCCACTCTGCTTGACGGATGCCCTGTTTAACAAGTTTCATTTATAAAAAATAAAAAATTATCGGCAAACAAGTTAACCGTCTTAGCTAGCAGAGCGTGGTTTCGATCCACGGACCTCTGGGTTATGGGCCCAGCACGCTCCCACAGCGCCACTCTGCTTGATGGATGCCCTGTTTAACAAGTTTAATTTATAAAAAATAAAAAATCTTAGCAAACAAGTTAACGGTCTTAGCTAGCAGAGCGTGGTTTCGATCCACGGACCTCTGGGTTATGGGCCCAGCACGCTCCCACTGCGCCACTCTGCTTGACGGATGCCCTGTTTAACAAGTTTCATTTATAAAAAATAAAAAATCCTCGGCAAACAAGTTAACCGTCTTAGCTAGCAGAGCGTGGTTTCGATCCACGAACCTCTGGGTTATGGGCCCAGCACGCTCCCACTGTGCCACTCTGCTTAACGGATGCCCTGTTTAACAAGTTTCATTTATAAAAAATAAAAAATTCTCGGCAAACAAGTTAACCGTCTTAGCTAGCAGAGCGTGGTTTCGATCCACGGACCTCTGGGTTATGGGCCCAGCACGCTCCCACTGCGCCACTCTGTTTAACGGATGCCCTGTTTAACAAGTTTCATTTATAAAAAATAAAAAATCCTCGGCAAACAAGTTAACCGTCTTAGCTAGCAGAGCGTGGTTTCGATCCACGGACCTCTGGGTTATGGGCCCAGCACGCTCCCACTGCGCCACTCTGCTTGACGGATGCCCTGCTTAACAAGTTTCATTTATAAAAAATAAAAAATCCTTGGCAAACAGGTTAACGGCTTAGCTAGCAGAGCGTGGTTTGGATCTACGGACCTCTGGGTTATGGGCCCAGCACGCTCCCACTGCGACACTCTGCTTGACGGATGCCCTGTTTAACAAGTTTCATTTATAAAAAATATAAAATCCTCGGCAAACAAGTTAACCGTCTTTGCTAGCAGAGCGTGGTTTCGATCCACGGACCTCTGGGTTATGGGCCCAGCACGCTCCCACTGCGCCACTCTGCTTAACGGTAGCCCTGTTTAACAAGTTTCATTTATAAAAAATAAAAAATTATCGGCAAACAAGTTAACGGTCTTAGCTAGCAGAGCGTGGTTTCGATCCACGGACCTCTGGGTTATGGGCCCAGCACGCTCCCACTGCGCCACTCTGCTTGACGGATGACCTGTTTAACAAGTTTAATTTATAAAAAATAAAAAAATCCTCGGCAAACAAGTTAACGGTCTTAGCTAGCAGAGCGTGGTTTCGATCCACGGACCTCTGGGTTATGGGCCCAGCACACTCCCACTGCGCCACTCTGCTTGCAGGATACCATGTTTAACAAGTTTCATTAATAAAAAATAAAAAATCCTCGGCAAACAAATTAACCGTCTTAGCTAGCAGAGCGTGGTTTCGATCCACGGACCTCTGGGTTATTGGCCTAGCACGCTCCCACTGCGCCACTCTGTTTGACGGATGCCCTGTTTAACAAGTTTCATTTATAAAAAATAAAAAATCCTCGGCAAACAAGTTAACCGTCTTAGCTAGCAGAGCGTGGTTTCGATCCACGGACCTCTGGGTTATGGGCCCAGCACGCTCCCACAGCGCCACTCTGCTTGATGGATGCCCTGTTTAACAAGTTTAATTTATAAAAAATAAAAAATCTTAGCAAACAAGTTAACGGTCTTAGCTAGCAGAGCGTGGTTTCGATCCACGGACCTCTGGGTTATGGGCCCAGCACGCTCCCACTGCGCCACTCTGCTTGACGGATGCCCTGTTTAACAAGTTTCATTTATAAAAAATAAAAAATCCTCGGCAAACAAGTTAACCGTCTTAGCTAGCAGAGCGTGGTTTCGATCCACGAACCTCTGGGTTATGGGCCCAGCACGCTCCCACTGTGCCACTCTGCTTAACGGATGCCCTGTTTAACAAGTTTCATTTATAAAAAATAAAAAATTCTCGGCAAACAAGTTAACCGTCTTAGCTAGCAGAGCGTGGTTTCGTTCCACGGACCTCTGGGTTATGGGCCCAGCACGCTCCCACTGCGCCACTCTGCTTAACGGATGCCCTGTTTAACAAGTTTCATTTATAAAAAATAAAAAATCCTCGGCAAACAAGTTAACCGTCTTAGCTAGCAGAGCGTGGTTTCGATCCACGGACCTCTGGGTTACGGGCCCAGCACGCTCCCACTGCGCCACTCTGCTTGACGGATGCCCTGCTTAACAAGTTTCATTTATAAAAAATAAAAAATCCTTGGCAAACAGGTTAACGGCTTAGCTAGCAGAGCGTGGTTTGGATCTACGGACCTCTGGGTTATGGGCCCAGCACGCTCCCACTGCGACACTCTGCTTGACGGATGCCCTGTTTAACAAGTTTCATTTATAAAAAATATAAAATCCTCGGCAAACAAGCTAACCGTCTTTGCTAGCAGAGCGTGGTTTCGATCCACGGACCTCTGGGTTATGGGCCCAGCACGCTCCCACTGCGCCACTCTGCTTAACGGTAGCCCTGTTTAACAAGTTTCATTTATAAAAAATAAAAAATTATCGGCAAACAAGTTAACGGTCTTAGCTAGCAGAGCGTGGTTTCGATCCACGGACCTCTGGGTTATGGGCCCAGCACGCTCCCACTGCGCCACTCTGCTTGACGGATGACCTGTTTAACAAGTTTAATTTATAAAAAATAAAAAAATCCTCGGCAAACAAGTTAACGGTCTTAGCTAGCAGAGCGTGGTTTCGATCCACGGACCTCTGGGTTATGGGCCCAGCACGCTCCCACTGCGCCACTCTGCTTGCAGGATACCATGTTTAACAAGTTTCATTAATAAAAAATAAAAAATCCTCGGCAAACAAATTAACCGTCTTAGCTAGCAGAGCGTGGTTTCGATCCACGGACCTCTGGGTTATGGGCCCAGCACGCTCCCACTGCGCCACTCTGCTTGACGGATGCCCTGTTTAACAAGTTTCATTTATAAAAAATAAAAAATCCTCGGCAAACAAGTTAACCGTCTTAGCTAGCAGAGCGTGGTTTCGATCCACGAACCTCTGGGTTATGGGCCCAGCACGCTCCCACTGTGCCACTCTGCTTAACGGATGCCCTGTTTAACAAGTTTCATTTATAAAAAATAAAAAATTCTCGGCAAACAAGTTAACCGTCTTAGCTAGCAGAGCGTGGTTTCGATCCACGGACCTCTGGGTTATGGGCCCAGCACGCTCCCACTGCGCCACTCTGCTTAACGGATGCCCTGTTTAACAAGTTTCATTTATAAAAAATAAAAAATCCTCGGCAAACAAGTTAACCGTCTTAGCTAGCAGAGCGTGGTTTCGATCCACGGACCTCTGGGTTATGGGCCCAGCACGCTCCCACTGCGCCACTCTGCTTGACGGATGCCCTGCTTAACAAGTTTCATTTATAAAAAATAAAAAATCCTTGGCAAACAGGTTAACGGCTTAGCTAGCAGAGCGTGGTTTGGATCTACGGACCTCTGGGTTATGGGCCCAGCACGCTCCCACTGCGACACTCTGCTTGACGGATGCCCTGTTTAACAAGTTTCATTTATAAAAAATATAAAATCCTCGGCAAACAAGTTAACCGTCTTTGCTAGCAGAGCGTGGTTTCGATCCACGGACCTCTGGGTTATGGGCCCAGCACGCTCCCACTGCGCCACTCTGCTTAACGGTAGCCCTGTTTAACAAGTTTCATTTATAAAAAATAAAAAATTATCGGCAAACAAGTTAACGGTCTTAGCTAGCAGAGCGTGGTTTCGATCCACGGACCTCTGGGTTATGGGCCCAGCACGCTCCCACTGCGCCACTCTGCTTGACGGATGACCTGTTTAACAAGTTTAATTTATAAAAAATAAAAAAATCCTCGGCAAACAAGTTAACGGTCTTAGCTAGCAGAGCGTGGTTTCGATCCACGGACCTCTGGGTTATGGGCCCAGCACGCTCCCACTGCGCCACTCTGCTTGCAGGATACCATGTTTAACAAGTTTCATTAATAAAAAATAAAAAATCCTCGGCAAACAAATTAACCGTCTTAGCTAGCAGAGCGTGGTTTCGATCCACGGACCTCTGGGTTATTGGCCTAGCACGCTCCCACTGCGCCACTCTGTTTGACGGATGCCCTGTTTAACAAGTTTCATTTATAAAAAATAAAAAATCCTCGGCAAACAAGTTAACCGTCTTAGCTAGCAGAGCGTGGTTTCGATCCACGGACCTCTGGGTTATGGGCCCAGCACGCTCCCACTGCGCCACTCTGCTTGACGGATGCCCTGTTTAACAAGTTTCATTTATAAAAAATAAAAAATTATCGGCAAACAAGTTAACCGTCTTAGCTAGCAGAGCGTGGTTTCGATCCACGGACCTCTGGGTTATGGGCCCAGCACGCTCCCACTGCGCCACTCTGCTTGATGGATGCCCTGTTTAACAAGTTTAATTTATAAAAAATAAAAAATCCTTAGCAAACAAGTTAACGGTCTTAGCTAGCAGAGCGTGGTTTCGATCCACGGACCTCTGGGTTATGGGCCCAGCACGCTCCCACTTTTTTTTTTTTTTAAATTATATCATTAAACAAGTTGGCAAGCCAAAATATACCTCTCCTCGGTAGAATTGTCCCTAGTGGTATTAATTTCTCGAGATAACCCTTAAAGGTATATCTCCGCAATTTAGAGTTATTTGTTAAAAATATTAACCCATTTCTATCCCGCCCGGTATAAAATTTTAATTATAATTAAAATAATTGAGACGAAACGACCAATTTTAATTTATTCAGAATATCATAAGTTAAGTAGTTACAACAGTAAGTTAGACGTACTATAACAATGCACAATTGAATTAAACCCTTTTACAGAACAAGTTTATCAGTTAAATATAATACGAAGCAAATTTTAATGAAAGAAATATCTACAGAGGCTTTTTGGAATTACTCGCTTACGAAATACTTGCCGCATCTTTAACGCTCATTTTATTTCAACACTCGCCCTTGATGAAGATACCGTAGATATCTGGTAGTGGACGACTCGTTCACTTCCTGTTGACGTTGTGACGCATACCACATGAAAAAGACCAATGCCGTCCAATTTCCAATATCATATAATGACTCGCACACCCAAGAAATCATTGACTGCGTTAGAAATCGTAGATATCCAAATATCCACACCAAATGTATTTACAAGAAGCAAAAACCTTACCATCAACAAAGCACAGAGAGCCACTTGACTAACCGCCACCTCTTAAAGCAATTAACGTTAAATTATCTCCTTTGAATTAACAGAACTATATATAGGTCGTTAAGAAAGTGGACCACCCACAGGGTCTACCCTTTAACCCTCTAATCTCGGCTGACTGCGCTAAAACAAGATTTAACCTTTAAAAAATACCAGATTAGGCCTTCATAAATTCATTAATAAAAAAAGACTTTATTACCTATTATGCTTACGATGCCTGTCTTAATTTCAGTGAATCTAAGCAGCTATCGGTGGTTCTGTGGTAGAGCGCTCGACTGCCAAGCCGAATGGTCTGGGTTCGAAACTTGGGTGGCGCATTTGTTTTTAATCAATAGAGAAACGCTAAATTAGAATTTCTTCGATGCAATAATTTCAATTTCAATTCTATTTCAATTAAACCAAAATTTCATACTCTATTAAATACGCTTCCGATAAAGCTGAAGGTCTAATTTTCAATAAGGCGTAACAAGTGTCGGTGGTTCTGTGGTAGAACGTCCGCCTGTCAAGCAGGAGGTCTCGGGTTCAAATCCCGCCCGATGCGATCGCAAATTGATACTAAGACGAATACCGTGTACAACTGGTGGACACCCTGCCATTGGACGTTGAGAGGTAGCATTACACTCAGCACTCGGTCCGTCCCAAAGTCGTTAAGAAGAAGTTTGAGAGAAAACGCCCATATAAACACAACAGACTCAACATGCACATCCATCAGAACACAAACACAACAAATTCAACACTCACAACCTACGCATAAACATTACAAAAACCGTAATACACCAAACCGTCACGACGGTGAGCGAAAAAACACCATCCAAACCAAACCGCAAATGCATCCGTTAACGCTCACCGTCACACGGTGGTTTTGCCAACCCTTTGAGAAACTGCGTACGCAGTGATTACACTTTGCACCGAAAATGCGAACGCGTTCGCAGTCCTGACAGACAGACACACCCACAGACCCACCCACAGACCCACCCACAGACCCACCCACAGACCCACCCACAGACCCACCCACAGACCCACCCACAGACCGACCCACAGACAGACACGGTCGTTGTATAACCCCTCCTAGGGGACTTTGTCCCCTCGGAGAGGTAAAAAATACACGACGCGTGTATGGTACAAAAAGCGAAATGCAACAAGATAATAGAACAAGAAAAAAATACGAAGTAACATTTGAAAAATCGGTCGCGAAAATGAACAGCGATAAAGAAAGAAAAACGATTAGATAATATTGATTAAACAATAGTGAGAAATAAAAAAATTAAGCAACGTATCAAACACTATTAGGCAGTACATGTTGTAGAAAGAATTCATGAACAAAAATAGGCTAAATTAGATATTAAACAGCAGTAAAGACGATTAAGAAGAAATAAATTAACGAAAAAAAAACTCCTTATTGAAAATGAGAAGCAAAGGCTTAGAACCGACAGAACACAGAAAAGGCCGCAAAACATTAAGAAAATCCATCACCATTAATTTGTAACTTATACGTTGAAACCGTAATCATCCGGGATCACAAAGTCCTTATACAGAGGACTGGTAACAGGCTGACCCTGATACCGACACACCCGAGCAAAATATTCGTTCTCTGAAGATGGCGGCCAAGCAACCTCCTTAGGCCACCACTCAGGCCGGCGATGACCCTTGAAAGGGAGCAGACGCATAGCAACGGGAACCCTTTGAACTTTCGTAGCAGAGCCAGAAGAAGAAGACAGCTTCTTACCGACATCGCCATCGCTTGACGACAGCGAATGCTTAGCACTCCGACGCGGATCAGACTTGACACCGGCATCGACGATGGAAGAGTCACCACTACCGGCCCGGACCGGAGAACCTTGAGGAATAGCGACTGAGGCAGGATCGACGACCATCGCTTCACCGTCACCACCACCGCCCGACGCCGCTTCTAAATCGCGGGATGCCATCCGGGGCCATAGAGGACACTCCCGAACAACATGTCCCTGCTTCTGGCACTTAAAGCACTTGAAATCAGGACAATGGCGATAAATATGGTCAGGAGAATAACACTTATTACAAATTTTCAACTGAGAATCATGTCGGACAGCGTAAAACTTCTCACGACCAACAGCATCGGCAACTCGTAAGCGATATGGTAATGATGACAGACTCTCACGTAAGGTAACACGAACGGTACGAAGTCCGCAATAGAATGATGCCTTTTTATGCCAAACAAGCGGACCCTTGATTTCACAGCTAAGCGACGTTAATTTGGATAAAACGGCTTCATCAGTCACAAACTCAGGTAAGTCCGAAAAGGCGACAGTCACAGTCTTCGCAGAAACGCTTGAAATTTCATATATCTCACCATCAATATCCAAGCCCGAATCTATAACGCCCTCGACATCGGCCAAAGTCTTCAAGGTGAGAATGTAACCACCCTCATCACAGACAACTAAAGCAGAAGCACAATCCAGACCAAAGTTCGCAATCACCGCCGTAGACACAACTTCAAAACTTGGTAGATTTCGTTTAAAATCAATAAAAACCGATCTTTTGAATGCGTCCATCCTGGGTAGAAAAACCCAGGAGGGATTACCAAATTAATAAATTAACAACTTATCACGACCCTTTAACTTTCGGGAGTGATCATCTTGTTATTTTTCTACTTTTTATCGTTTTTTCCCTCAGTATAGCCATCTAGGGACCATTCATATATTGTTTTGGTTTCATTTCGTTTCTCTGGCCTAATCTGGCAGCCCCGTAACTTTTTTAGTTATTTACACACCCCGATAAGATAAGGGGTCATCTATTTATCTAGTATATAAAGCCAAGTCAGCTTTGGACAAGAATCCAGTTTTTCTTTAGTTTTGTTTCAATCGTGTCTTCAAGGGTTTATTGATCAGGATGTGGTATACAGCATCCGGTGACGCGGTTCGACGTGAAGGTTAAAGTGCACGGTATTTGTGCGGGTATTTCGCGTCGGATTCGTGGTTTTTCGTGATAATTCTTGGTGAAGAGAATTATGTGCGGTTCGTTCCTTGGTTTAAGGACGGTTACTTGAAGAACGATAAGTACTTTTTAAACTATTGTTATTTTTCCATTCTTTTGTTATTTATTCTAAAGTGTATTTTGTATAAATTTAACTTAAAGATGCGGCCAACCATAGCCAATCTATTTAATTACTTACCCAACCGAAGCTACCCCTGCTATATTCATTGTACACCCCTAAGAGCCCACCATAGCCATTAAGCATTAATCATCTCCAAATAATTACCAATGCTTATATAATTACCATAATTGAATCTGTTGTCACTATAAGTCCAATAATAAACCAAGAGTTCTATTTTTGCATAACTTCAATTGATTTCATTTACCTACTCTGTGACAATACCGACACTAAGGATCCCGAACAAATAAATTCGATACATACGGCACGGGGAAATAGTATTTAAATTTCCCTCGAGTTTAGTGCGTGGGTCAGATTCTCAAGGTTACATTTGGAACTTTTTGAATCTTCCCTCCCTTCCAATCTCCACGACTCCCCCTTAACCCCCCTGAAATTTATAGTGTCGTAATAAACTATTGAATTAAATGCACGAATAATAACCGAAATAAAAATAAATTGGCAAAATACCCCGCTTAGGCTTAGCGCGACGAAAACACGGAGTGCAAAATCGAACGACCTGCACTCTCCAAAAGCTCGAACGCAACTCCAGCACGCTCCCACTGCGCCACTCTGCTTGACGGATGCCCTGTTTAACAAGTTTCATTTATAAAAAATAAAAAATCATCGGCAAACAAGTTAACCGTCTTAGCTAGCAGAGCGTGGTTTCGATCCACGGACCTCTGGGTTATGGGCCCAGCACGCCCCCACTGCGGCACTCTGCTAGACGGATGCCATGTTTAACAAGTTTCATTTATAAAATATAAAAAATCCTCGGCAAGCAAGTTAACCGTCTTAGCTAGCAGAGCGTGGTTTCGATCCACGGACCTCTGGGTTATGGGCCCAGCACGCTCCCACTGCGCAACTCTGCTTGACGGATGCCCTGTTTAACAAGTTTCATTTATAAAAAATAAAAAATCCTATGCAAACAAGTTAACCGTCTTAGCTAGCAGAGCGTGGTTTCGATCCACGGACCTCTGGGTTATGGGCCCAGCACGCTCCCGCTGCGCCACTCTGCTTAACGGATGCCCAGTTTAACAAGTTTCATTTATAAAAAATAAAAAATTCTCGGCAAACAAGTTAACCGTCTTAGCTAGCAGAGCGTGGTTTCGATCCACGGACCTCTGGGTTGTGGGCCCAGCACGCTCCCACTGCGCCACTCTGCTTGACGGATGCCTTTTTTAACAAGTTTCATTTATAAAAAAAAAAATCATCGGCAAACAAGTTAACCATCTTAGCTAGCAGAGCGTGGTTTCGATCCACGGACCTCTGGGTTATGGGTCCAGCACGCTCCCACTGCGCCACTCTGCTTGACGGATGCCCTGTTTAACAAGTTTCATTTATAAAAAATAAAAAATCCTCGGCAAACAAGTTAACCGTCTTAGCTAGCAGAGCGTGGTTTCGATCC
>NC_143385.1:57159984-57212484 GCF_980474605.1 Leiobunum rupestre | reverse complement strand
AGCCCAGCACGCTCCCACTGCGCCACTCTGCTTGACGGATGCGCTGTTTAACAAGTTTAATTTATAAAAAATAAAAAATCCTCGGCAAACAAGTTAACCGTCTTAGCTAGCAGAGCGTGGTTTCGATCCACTGACCTCTGGGTTATGGGCCCAGCACGCTCCCACTGCGCCACTATGCTTGACGGATGCCCTGTTTAACAAGTTTCATTTATAAAAAATAAAAAATCCTCGGCAAACAAGTTAACCGTCTTAGCTAGCAGAGCGTGGTTTCGATCTACGGACCTCTGGGTTATGGGCCCAGCACGTTCTCACTGCGCTACTCTGCTTGACGGATGCCCTGTTTAACAAGTTTCATTTATAAAAAATAAAAAATCATCGGCAAACAAGTTAACCGTCTTAGCTAGCAGAGCGTGGTTTCGATCCACGGACCTCTGGGTTATGGGCCCAGCACGCTCCCACTGCGCCACTCTGCTTGACGGTAGCCCTGTTTAACAATTTTCATTTATAAAAAATAAAAAATCCTCGGCAAACAAGTTAACCGTCTTAGCTAGCAGAGCGTGGTTTCGATCCACGGACCTCTGGGTTATGGGCCCAGCACGCTCCCACTGCGCCACTCTGCTTGACGGATGCCTTGTTTAACAAGTTTCATTTATATAAAAAAAAAGTCATCGACAAACAAGTTAACCGTCTTAGCTAGCAGAGCGTGGTTTCGATCCACGGACCTCTGGGTTATGGGTCCAGCACGCTCCCACTGCGCCACTCTGCTTGACGGATGCCATGTTTAACAAGTTTCATTAATAAAAAATAAAAAATCCTCGGCATACAAGCTAACCGTCTTAGCTAGCAAAGCGTGGTTTCGATCCACGGACCTCTGAGTTATGGGCCTAGCACGCTCCCACTGCGCCACTCTGCTTGACGGATGCCCTGTTTAACAAGTTTCATTTATAAAAAATAAAAAATCCTCGGCATACAAGCTAACCGTCTTAGCTAGCAGAGCGTGGTTTCGATCCACGGACCTCTGGGTTATGGGCCCAGCACGCTCCCACTGCGCCACTCTGCTTGACGGTTGCCCTGTTTAACAAGTTTCATTTATAAAAAATAAAAAATCCTCGGCAAACAAGTCAACCGTCTGAGCTAGCAGAGCGTGTCTTCGATCCACGGACCTCTGGGTTATGGGCCCAGCTTGCTCCCACTGCGCCACTCTGCTTGACGGATGCCCTGTTTAACAAGTTTCATTTATAAAAAATTACAAATCCTCGGCAAACAAGTTAACCGTCTTAGCTAGCAGAGCGTGGTCTCGATCCACGGACCTCTTGGCTATGGGCCAAGCACGCTCCCACTGCGCCACTTTGCTTAACGGATGCCCTGTTTAACAAGTTTCATTTATAAAAAATAAAAAATTCTCGGCAAACAAGTTAACGGTCTTAGCTAGCAGAGCGTGGTTTCGATCCACGGACCTCTGGGTTATGGGCCCAGCACGCTCCCACTGCGCCACTCTGCTTGACAGATGATCTGTTTAACAAGTTTAATTTATAAAAAATAAAAAATCCTCGGCAAACAAGTTAACGGTCTTAGCTAGCAGAGCGTGGTTTCGATCCACGGACCTCTGGGTTATGGGCCCAGCACGCTCCCACTGCGCCACTCTGCTTGACGGATACCATGTTTAACAAGTTTCATTAATAAAAAATAAAAAATCCTTAGCAAACAAGTTGACGGTCTTAGCTAGCAGAGCGTGGTTTATATCCACGGACCTCTGGGTTATGGGCCCAGCACGCTCCCTCTGCGCCACTCTGCTTGACGGATGCCCTGTTTAACAAGTTTCATTTATAAAAAATCATCGGCAAACAAGTTAACCGTCCGTCTTATTTAGCAGAGCGTGGTTTCGATCCACGGACCTCTTGGTTATGGGCCCAAAACGCTCCCGCTGTGCCACTCTGCTTGACGGATGCCCTGTTTAACAAGTTTCATTTATAAAAAATAAAAAATCCTATGCAAACAAGTTAACCGTCTTAGCTAGCAGAGCGTGGTTTCGATCCACGGACCACTGGGTTATGGGCCCAGCACGCTCCCACTGCGCCACTCTGCTTGACGGATGCCCTGTTTAACAAGTTTCATTTATAAAAAATAAAAAATCCTCGGCAAACAAGTTAACCGTCTTAGCTAGCAGAGCGTGGTTTCGATCCACGGACCTCTGGGTTATGGGCCCAGCACGCTCCCACTGCGCCACTCTGCTTGACGGATGCCCTTCTTAACAAGTTTCATTTATAAAAAATAAAAAATCCTTGGCAAACAAGTTAACCGTCTTAGCTAGCAGAGCGTGGTTTCGATCCACTGACCTCTGGGTTATGGGCCCAGCACGCTCCCACTGCGCCACTCTGCTTAACGGATGCCCTGTTTAACAAGTTTCATTTATAAAAAATAAAAAATTCTCGGCAAACAAGTTAACGGTCTTAGCTAGCAGAGCGTGGTTTCAATCCACGGACCTCTGGGTTATGGGCCCAGCACGCTCCCACTGCGCCACTCTGCTTGACGGATGCCCTGTTTAACAAGTTTCATTTATAAAAAATAAAAAATCCTCGGCAAACAAGTTAACGGTCTTAGCTAGCAGAGCGTGGTTTCGATCCACGGACCTCTAGGTTATGGGCCCAGCACGCTCCCGCTGTGCCACTCTGCTTGACGGATGCCCTGTTTAACAAGTTTCATTTATAAAAAATAAAAAATCCTATGCAAACAAGTTAACCGTCTTAGCTAGCAGAGCGTGGTTTCAATCCACGGACCTCTGGGTTATGGGCCCAGCACGCTCCCACTGCGCCACTCTGCTTGACGGATGCCCTGTTTAACAAGTTTCATTTATAAAAAATAAAAAATCCTCGGCAAACAAGTTAACCGTCTTAGCTAGCAGAGCGTGGTTTCGATCCACGGACCTCTGGGTTATGAGCCCAGCACGCTCCCACTGCGCCACTCTGCTTGACGGATGCCCTGCTTAACAAGTTTCATTTATAAAAAATAAAAAAATCCTTGGCAAACAAATTAACGGCCTAGCTAGCAGAGCGTGGTTTCGATCCACGGACCTCTGGGTTATGGGCCCAGCACGCTCCCACTGCGCCACTCTGCTTGACGGATGATCTGTTTAACAAGTTTAATTTATAAAAAATAAAAAATCCTCGGCAAACAAGTTAACGGTCTTAGCTAGCAGAGCGTGGTTTCGATCCACGGACCTCTGGGTTATGGGCCCAGCGCGCTCCCACTGCGCCACTCTGCTTGCCGGATACCATGTTTAACAAGTTTCATTAAAAAAAAATAAAAAATCCTCGGCAAACAAGTTAACCGTCTTAGCTAGCAGAGCGTGGTTTCGATCCACGGACCTCTGGGTTATGGGCCCAGCACGCTCCCACTGCGCCACTCTGCTTGACGGATGATCTGTTTAACAAGTTTAATTTATAAAAAATAAAAAATCCTCGGCAAACAAGTTAACGGTCTTAGCTAGCAGAGCGTGGTTTCGATCCACGGACCTCTGGGTTATGGGCCCAGCACGCTCCCACTGCGCCACTCTGCTTGACGGATACCATGTTTAACAAGTTTCATTAATAAAAAATAAAAAATCCTTAGCAAACAAGTTGACGGTCTTAGCTAGCAGAGCGTGGTTTCGATCCACGGACCTCTGGGTTATGGGCCCAGCACGCTCCCTCTGCGCCACTCTGCTTGACGGATGCCCTGTTTAACAAGTTTCATTTATAAAAAATAAAAAATCCTCGGCAAACAAGTTAACCGTCTTAGCTAGCAGAGCGTGGTTTCGATCCACGGACCTCTTGGTTATGGGCCCAGCACGCTCCCGCTGTGCCACTCTGCTTGACGGATGCCCTGTTTAACAAGTTTCATTTATAAAAAATAAAAAATCCTATGCAAACAAGTTAACCGTCTTAGCTAGCAGAGCGTGGTTTCGATCCACGGACCTCTGGGTTATGGGCCCAGCACGCTCCCACTGCGCCACTCTGCTTGACGGATGCCCTGCTTAACAAGTTTCATTTATAAAAAATAAAAAATCCTTGGCAAACAAGTTAACGGCTTAGCTAACAGAGCGTGGTTTCGATCTACGGACCTCTGGGTTATGGGCCCAGCACGCTCCCACTGCGCCACTCTGCTTGACGGATGCGCTGTTTAACAAGTTTCATTTATAAAAAATAAAAAATCCTCGGCAAACAAGTTAACCGTCTTAGCTAGCAGAGCGTGGTTTCGATCCACTGACCTCTGGGTTATGGGCCCAGCACGCTCCCACTGCGCCACTTTGCTTAACGGATGCCCTGTTTAACAAGTTTCATTTATAAAAAATAAAAAATTCTCGGCAAACAAGTTAACGGTCTTAGCTAGCAGAGCGTGGTTTCGATCCACGGACCTCTGGGTTATGGGCCCAGCACGCTCCCACTGCGCCACTCTGCTTGACGGATGATCTGTTTAACAAGTTTAATTTATAAAAAATAAAAAATCCTCGGCAAACAAGTTAACGGTCTTAGCTAGCAGAGCGTGGTTTCGATCCACGGACCTCTAGGTTATGGGCCCAGCACGCTCCCGCTGTGCCACTCTGCTTGACGGATGCCCTGTTTAACAAGTTTCATTTATAAAAAATAAAAAATCCTATGCAAACAAGTTAACCGTCTTAGCTAGCAGAGCGTGGTTTCGATCCACGGACCTCTGGGTTATGGGCCCAGCACGCTCCCACTGCGCCACTCTGCTTGACGGATGCCCTGTTTAACAAGTTTCATTTATAAAAAATAAAAAATCCTCGGCAAACAAGTTAACCGTCTTAGCTAGCAGAGCGTGGTTTCGATCCACGGACCTCTGGGTTATGGGCCCAGCACGTTCCCACTGCGCTACTCTGCTTGACAGATGCCCTGTTTAACAAGTTTCATTTATAAAAAATAAAAAATCATCGGCAAACAAGTAAACCGTCTTAGCTAGCAGAGCGTGGTTTCGATCCACGGACCTCTGGGTTATGGGCCCAGCACGCTCCCACTGCGCCACTCTGCTTGACGGTAGCCCTGTTTAACAATTTTCATTTATAAAAAATAAAAAATCCTCGGCAAACTAGTTAACCGTCTTAGCTAGCAGAGCGTGGTTTCGATCCACGGACCTCTGGGTTATGGGCCCAGCACGCTCCCACTGCGCCACTCTGCTTGACGGATGCCATGTTTAACAAATTTCATTAATAAAAAATAAAAAATCCTCGGCAAACAAGTCAACCGTCTTAGCTAGCAGAGCGTGGTTTCGATCCACGGACCTCTGGGTTATGGGTCCAGCACGCTCCCACTGCGCCACTCTGCTTGACGGATGCCATGTTTAACAAGTTTCATTAATAAAAAATAAAAAATCCTCGGCAAACAAGTCAACCGTCTTAGCTAGCAGAGCGTGGTTTCGATCCACGGACCTCTGGGTTATGGGCCCAGCACGCTCCCACTGCACCACTCTGCTTGACGGATGCCCTGTTTAACAAGTTTCATTTATAAAAAATTACAAATCCTCGGCAAACAAGTTAACCGTCTTAGCTAGCAGAGCGTGGTTTCGATCCACGGACCTCTGGGCTATGGGCCAAGCACGCTCCCACTGCGCCACTTTGCTTTACGGATGCCCTGTTTAACAAGTTTCATTTATAAAAAATAAAAAATTCTCGGCAAACAAGTTAACGGTCTTAGCTAGCACAGCGTGGTTTCGATCCACGGACCTCTGGGTTATGGGTCCAGCACGCTCCCACTGCGCCACTCTGCTTGACGGATGCCATGTTTAACAAGTTTCATTTATAAAAAATAAAAAATCCTCGGCAAACTAGTTAACCGTCTTAGCTAGCAGAGCGTGGTTTCGATCCACGGACCTCTGGGTTATGGGCCCAGCACGCTCCCACTGCGCCACTCTGCTTGACGGATGCCTTGTTTAACAAGTTTCATTTATATAAAAAAAAATCATCGGCAAACTAGTTAACCGTCTTAGCTAGCAGAGCGTGGTTTCGATCCACGGACCTCTGGGTTATGGGTCCAGCACGCTCCCACTGCACCACTCTGCTTGACGGATGCCCTGTTTAACAAGTTTCATTTATAAAAAATTACAAATCCTCGGCAAACAAGTTAACCGTCTTAGCTAGCAGAGCGTGGTTTCGATCCACGGACCTCTGGGCTATGGGCCAAGCACGCTCCCACTGCGCCACTTTGCTTTACGGATGCCCTGTTTAACAAGTTTCATTTATAAAAAATAAAAAATTCTCGGCAAACAAGTTAACGGTCTTAGCTAGCACAGCGTGGTTTCGATCCACGGACCTCTGGGTTATGGGCCCAGCACGCTCCCACTGCGCCACTCTGCTTGACGGATGATCTGTTTAACAAGTTAAATTTATAAAAAATAAAAAATCCTCGGCAAACAAGTTAACGGTCTGAGCTAGCAGAGCGTGGTTTCGATCCACGGACCTCTGGGTTATGGGCCCAGCACGCTCCCGCTGTGCCACTCTGCTTGACGGATACCCTGTTTAACAAGTTTCATTTATAAAAAATAAAAAATCCTATGCAAACAAGTTAACCGTCTTAGCTAGCAGAGCGTGGTTTCGATCCAGGGACCTCTGGGTTATGGGCCCAGCACGCTCCCACTGCGCCACTCTGCTTGACGGATGCCCTGTTTAACAAGTTTCATTTATAAAAAATAAAAAATCCTCGGCAAACAAGTTAACCGTCTTAGCTAGCAGAGCGTGGTTTCGATCCACGGACCTCTGGGTTATGGGCCCAGCACGTTCCCACTGCGCTACTCTGCTTGACAGATGCCCTGTTTAACAAGTTTCATTTATAAAAAATAAAAAATCATCGGCAAACAAGTAAACCGTCTTAGCTAGCAGAGCGTGGTTTCGATCCACGGACCTCTGGGTTATGGGCCCAGCACGCTCCCACTGCGCCACTCTGCTTGACGGTAGCCCTGTTTAACAATTTTCATTTATAAAAAATAAAAAATCCTCGGCAAACTAGTTAACCGTCTTAGCTAGCAGAGCGTGGTTTCGATCCACGGACCTCTGGGTTATGGGCCCAGCACGCTCCCACTGCGCCACTCTGCTTGACGGATGCCATGTTTAACAAGTTTCATTAATAAAAAATAAAAAATCCTCGGCAAACAAGTCAACCGTCTTAGCTAGCAGAGCGTGGTTTCGATCCACGGACCTCTGGGTTATGGGTCCAGCACGCTCCCACTGCGCCACTCTGCTTGACGGATGCCATGTTTAACAAGTTTCATTAATAAAAAATAAAAAATCCTCGGCAAACAAGTCAACCGTCTTAGCTAGCAGAGCGTGGTTTCGATCCACGGACCTCTGGGTTATGGGCCCAGCACGCTCCCACTGCACCACTCTGCTTGACGGATGCCCTGTTTAACAAGTTTCATTTATAAAAAATTACAAATCCTCGGCAAACAAGTTAACCGTCTTAGCTAGCAGAGCGTGGTTTCGATCCACGGACCTCTGGGCTATGGGCCAAGCACGCTCCCACTGCGCCACTTTGCTTTACGGATGCCCTGTTTAACAAGTTTCATTTATAAAAAATAAAAAATTCTCGGCAAACAAGTTAACGGTCTTAGCTAGCACAGCGTGGTTTCGATCCACGGACCTCTGGGTTATGGGTCCAGCACGCTCCCACTGCGCCACTCTGCTTGACGGATGCCATGTTTAACAAGTTTCATTTATAAAAAATAAAAAATCCTCGGCAAACTAGTTAACCGTCTTAGCTAGCAGAGCGTGGTTTCGATCCACGGACCTCTGGGTTATGGGCCCAGCACGCTCCCACTGCGCCACTCTGCTTGACGGATGCCTTGTTTAACAAGTTTCATTTATATAAAAAAAAATCATCGGCAAACAAGTTAACCGTCTTAGCTAGCAGAGCGTGGTTTCGATCCACGGACCTCTGGGTTATGGGTCCAGCACGCTCCCACTGCACCACTCTGCTTGACGGATGCCCTGTTTAACAAGTTTCATTTATAAAAAATTACAAATCCTCGGCAAACAAGTTAACCGTCTTAGCTAGCAGAGCGTGGTTTCGATCCACGGACCTCTGGGCTATGGGCCAAGCACGCTCCCACTGCGCCACTTTGCTTTACGGATGCCCTGTTTAACAAGTTTCATTTATAAAAAATAAAAAATTCTCGGCAAACAAGTTAACGGTCTTAGCTAGCACAGCGTGGTTTCGATCCACGGACCTCTGGGTTATGGGCCCAGCACGCTCCCACTGCGCCACTCTGCTTGACGGATGATCTGTTTAACAAGTTAAATTTATAAAAAATAAAAAATCCTCGGCAAACAAGTTAACGGTCTGAGCTAGCAGAGCGTGGTTTCGATCCACGGACCTCTGGGTTATGGGCCCAGCACGCTCCCACTGCGCCACTCTGCTTGACGGATGCCATGTTTAACAAGTTTCATTAATAAAAAATAAAAAATCCTCGGCAAACAAGTTAACCGTCTTAGCTAGCAGAGCGTGGTTTCGATCCACGGACCTCTGGGTTATGGGCCCAGCACGTTCCCACTGCGCTACTCTGCTTGACAGATGCCCTGTTTAACAAGTTTCATTTATAAAAAATTACAAATCCTCGGCAAACAAGTTAACCGTCTTAGCTAGCAGAGCGTGGTTTCGATCCACGGACCTCTGGGCTATGGGCCAAGCACGCTCCCACTGCGCCACTTTGCTTTACGGATGCCCTGTTTAACAAGTTTCATTTATAAAAAATAAAAAATTCTCGGCAAACAAGTTAACGGTCTTAGCTAGCACAGCGTGGTTTCGATCCACGGACCTCTGGGTTATGGGCCCAGCACGCTCCCACTGCGCCACTCTGCTTGACGGATGATCTGTTTAACAAGTTAAATTTATAAAAAATAAAAAATCCTCGGCAAACAAGTTAACGGTCTGAGCTAGCAGAGCGTGGTTTCGATCCACGGACCTCTGGGTTATGGGCCCAGCACGCTCCCACTGCGCCACTCTGCTTGACGGTAGCCCTGTTTAACAATTTTCATTTATAAAAAATAAAAAATCCTCGGCAAACTAGTTAACCGTCTTAGCTAGCAGAGCGTGGTTTCGATCCACGGACCTCTGGGTTATGGGCCCAGCACGCTCCCACTGCGCCACTCTGCTTGACGGATGCCTTGTTTAACAAGTTTCATTTATATAAAAAAAAATCATCGGCAAACAAGTTAACCGTCTTAGCTAGCAGAGCGTGGTTTCGATCCACGGACCTCTGGGTTATGGGTCCAGCACGCTCCCACTGCGCCACTCTGCTTGACGGATGCCATGTTTAACAAGTTTCATTAATAAAAAATAAAAAATCCTCGGCAAACAAGTCAACCGTCTTAGCTAGCAGAGCGTGGTTTCGATCCACGGACCTCTGGGTTATGGGCCCAGCACGCTCCCACTGCGCCACTCTGCTTGACGGATGCCCTGTTTAACAAGTTTCATTTATAAAAAATTACAAATCCTCGGCAAACAAGTTAACCGCCTTAGCTAGCAGAGCGTGGTTTCGATCCACGGACCTCTGGGCTATGGGCCAAGCACGCTCCCACTGCGCCACTTTGCTTAACGGATGCCCTGTTTAACAAGTTTCATTTATAAAAAATAAAAAATTCTCGGCAAACAAGTTAACGGTCTTAGCTAGCACAGCGTGGTTTCGATCCACGGACCTCTGGGTTATGGGCCCAGCACGCTCCCACTGCGCCACTCTGCTTGACGGATGATCTGTTTAACAAGTTTAATTTATAAAAAATAAAAAATCCTCGGCAAACAAGTTAACGGTCTTAGCTAGCAGAGCGTGGTTTCTATCCACGGACCTCTGGGTTATGGGCCCAGCACGCTCCCGCTGTGCCACTCTGCTTGACGGATGCCCTGTTTAACAAGTTTCATTTATAAAAAATAAAAAATCCTATGCAAACAAGTTAACCGTCTTAGCTAGCAGAGCGTGGTTTCGATCCAGGGACCTCTGGGTTATGGGCCCAGCACGCTCCCACTGCGCCACTCTGCTTGACGGATGCCCTGTTTAACAAGTTTCATTTATAAAAAATAAAAAATCCTCGGCAAACAAGTTAACCGTCTTAGCTAGCAGAGCGTGGTTTCGATCCACGGACCTCTGGGTTATGGGCCCAGCACGCTCCCACTGCGCCACTCTGTTTGACGGATGCCCTTCTTAACAAGTTTCATTTATAAAAAATAAAAAATCCTTGGCAAACAAGTTAACGGCTTAGCTAGCAGAGCGTAGTTGCGATCTACGGACCTCTGGGTTATGGGCCCAGCACGCTCCCACTGCGCCACTCTGCTTGACGGATGCCCTGTTTAACAAGTTTCATTTATAAAAAATAAAAAATCCTCGGCAAACAAATAACCGTCTTAGCTAGCAGAGCGTGGTTTCGATCCACGGACCTCTGGGTTATGGGCCCAGCACGCTCCCACTGCGCTACTCTGCTTAACGGATGCCCTGTTTAACAAGTTTCATTTATAAAAAATAAAAAATTCTCGGCAAACAAGTTAACGGTCTTAGCTACCAGAGCGTGGTTTCGATCCACGGACCTCTGGGTTATGGGCCCAGCACGCTCCCACTGCGCCACTCTGCTTGACGGATGATCTGTTTAACAAGTTTAATTTCTAAAAAATAAAAAATCCTCGGCAAACAAGTTAACGGTCTTAGCTAACAGAGCGTGGTTTCGATCCACGGACCTCTGGGTTATAGGCCCAGCACGCTCCCACTGCGCCACTCTGCTTGACGGATACCATGTTTAACAAGTTTCATTAATAAAAAATAAAAAATCCTCGGCAAACAAGTTAACCGTCATAGCTAGCAGAGCGTGGTTTCGATCCACGGACCTCTGGGTTATTGGCCTAGCACGCTCCCACTGCGCCACTCTGTTTGACGGATGCCCTGTTTAACAAGTTTCATTAATAAAAAATAAAAAATCCTCGGCAAACAAGTTAACCGTCATAGCTAGCAGAGCGTGGTTTCGATCCACGGACCTCTGGGTTATTGGCCTAGCACGCTCCCACTGCGCCACTCTGCTTGACGGATGCCCTGTTTAACAAGTTTCATTAATAAAAAATAAAAAATCCTCGGCAAACAAGTTAACCGTCTTAGCTAGCAGAGCGTGGTTTCGATCCACGAACCTCTGGGTTATGGGCCTAGCACGCTCCCACTACGCCACTCTGTTTGACGGATGCCCTGTTTAACAAGTTTCATTTATAAAAAATAAAAAATCCTCGGCAAACAAATAATCGTCTTAGCTAGCAGAGCGTGGTTTCGATCCACGGACCTCTGGGTTATGGGCCCAGCACGCTCCCACTGCGCCACTCTGCTTGACGGATGCCCTGTTTAACAAGTTTCATTTATAAAAAATAAAATATCCTCGGCAAACAAGTTAACCGTCTTATCTAGCTGAGCGTGGTTTCGATCCACGAACCTCTGGGTTATGGGCCCAGCACGCTCCCACTGTGCCACTCTGCTTAACGGATGCCCTGTTTAACAAGTTTCATTTATAAAAAATAAAAAATTATCGGCAAACAAGTTAACCGTCTTAGCTAGCAGAGCGTGGTTTCTATCCACGGACCTCTGGGTTATGGGCCCAGCACGCTCCCACTGCGCCACTCTGCTTGACGGATGCCCTGTTTAACAAGTTTCATTTATAAAAAATAAAAAATCCTCGGCAAACAAGTTAACCGTCTTAGCTAGCAGAGCGTGGTTTCGATCCACGGACCTCTGGGTTATGGGCCCAGCACGCTCCCACTGCGCCACTCTGCTTGACGGATGCCCTGCTTAACAAGTTTCATTAATAAAAAATAAAAAATCCTCGGCAAACAAGTTAACCGTCTTAGCTAGCAGAGCGTGGTTTCGATCCACGGACCTCTGGGTTATTGGCCTAGCACGCTCCCACTGCGCCACTCTGATTGACGGATGCCCTGTTTAACAAGTTTCATTTATAAAAAATAAAAAATCCTCGGCAAACAAGTTAACCGTCTTAGCTAGCAGAGCGTGGTTTCGATCCACGGACCTCTGGGTTATGGGCCCAGCACGCTCCCACTGCGCCACTCTGCTTGACGGATGCCCTGTTTAACAAGTTTCATTAATAAAAAATAAAAAATCCTCGGCAAACAAGTTAACCGTCTTAGCTAGCAGAGCGTGGTTTCGATCCACGAACCTCTGGGTTATGGGCCTAGCACGCTCCCACTACGCCACTCTGTTTGACGGATGCCCTGTTTAACAAGTTTCATTTATAAAAAATAAAAAATCCTCGGCAAACAAATAACCGTCTTAGCTAGCAGAGCGTGGTTTCGATCCACGGACCTCTGGGTTATGGGCCCAGCACGCTCCCACTGCGCCACTCTGCTTGACGGATGCCCTGTTTAACAAGTTTCATTTATAAAAAATAAAATATCCTCGGCAAACAAGTTAACCGTCTTATCTAGCTGAGCGTGGTTTCGATCCACGAACCTCTGGGTTATGGGCCCAGCACGCTCCCACTGTGCCACTCTGCTTAACGGATGCCCTGTTTAACAAGTTTCATTTATAAAAAATAAAAAATTATCGGCAAACAAGTTAACCGTCTTAGCTAGCAGAGCGTGGTTTCGATCCACGGACCTCTGGGTTATGGGCCCAGCACGCTCCCACTGCGCCACTCTGCTTGACGGATGCCCTGTTTAACAAGTTTCATTTATAAAAAATAAAAAATCCTCGGCAAACAAGTTAACCGTCTTAGCTAGCAGAGCGTGGTTTCGATCCACGGACCTCTGGGTTATGGGCCCAGCACGCTCCCACTGCGCCACTCTGCTTGACGGATGCCCTGCTTAACAAGTTTCATTTATAAAAAATAAAAAAATCCTTGGCAAACAAGTTAACGGCTTAGCTAGCAGAGCGTGGTTTTGATCTACGGACATCTGGGTTATGGGCCCAGCACGCTCCCACTGCGCCACTCTGCTGGACGGATGCCCTGTTTAACAAGTTTCATTTATAAAAAATAAAAAATCCTCGGCAAACAAGTTAACCGTGTTAGCTAGCAGAGCGTGGTTTCGATCCACGGACCTCTGGGTTATGGGCCCAGCACGCTCCCACTGCGCCACTCTGCTTAACGGATGCCCTGTTTAACAAGTTTCATTTATAAAAAATAAAAAATTATCGGCAAACAAGTTAAC
Source organism: Leiobunum rupestre (assembly GCF_980474605.1). Lineage (NCBI taxonomy): Eukaryota > Metazoa > Arthropoda > Arachnida > Opiliones > Sclerosomatidae > Leiobunum > Leiobunum rupestre. Next base: position 57,199,318 of record NC_143385.1, on the reverse strand, counting down.
GGTCTTAGCTAGCAGAGCGTGGTTTCGATCCACGGACCTCTGGGTTATGGGCCCAGCACGCTCCCACTGCGCCACTCTGCTTGACGGATGATCTGTTTAACAAGTTTAATTTCTAAAAAATAAAAAATCCTCGGCAAACAAGTTAACGGTCTTAGCTAGCAGAGCGTGGTTTCGATCCACGGACCTCTGGGTTATGGGCCCAGCACGCTCCCACTGCGCCACTCTGTTTGACGGATGCCCTGTTTAACAAGTTTCATTAATAAAAAATAAAAAATCCTCGGCAAACAAGTTAACCGTCATAGCTAGCAGAGCGTGGTTTCGATCCACGGACCTCTGGGTTATTGGCCTAGCACGCTCCCACTGCGCCACTCTGTTTGACGGATGCCCTGTTTAACAAGTTTCATTAATAAAAAATAAAAAATCCTCGGCAAACAAGTTAACCGTCATAGCTAGCAGAGCGTGGTTTCGATCCACGGACCTCTGGGTTATTGGCCTAGCACGCTCCCACTGCGCCACTCTGCTTGACGGATGCCCTGTTTAACAAGTTTCATTAATAAAAAATAAAAAATCCTCGGCAAACAAGTTAACCGTCTTAGCTAGCAGAGCGTGGTTTCGATCCACGAACCTCTGGGTTATGGGCCTAGCACGCTCCCACTACGCCACTCTGTTTGACGGATGCCCTGTTTAACAAGTTTCATTTATAAAAAATAAAAAATCCTCGGCAAACAAATAATCGTCTTAGCTAGCAGAGCGTGGTTTCGATCCACGGACCTCTGGGTTATGGGCCCAGCACGCTCCCACTGCGCCACTCTGCTTGACGGATGCCCTGTTTAACAAGTTTCATTTATAAAAAATAAAATATCCTCGGCAAACAAGTTAACCGTCTTATCTAGCTGAGCGTGGTTTCGATCCACGAACCTCTGGGTTATGGGCCCAGCACGCTCCCACTGTGCCACTCTGCTTAACGGATGCCCTGTTTAACAAGTTTCATTTATAAAAAATAAAAAATTATCGGCAAACAAGTTAACCGTCTTAGCTAGCAGAGCGTGGTTTCTATCCACGGACCTCTGGGTTATGGGCCCAGCACGCTCCCACTGCGCCACTCTGCTTGACGGATGCCCTGTTTAACAAGTTTCATTTATAAAAAATAAAAAATCCTCGGCAAACAAGTTAACCGTCTTAGCTAGCAGAGCGTGGTTTCGATCCACGGACCTCTGGGTTATGGGCCCAGCACGCTCCCACTGCGCCACTCTGCTTGACGGATGCCCTGCTTAACAAGTTTCATTAATAAAAAATAAAAAATCCTCGGCAAACAAGTTAACCGTCTTAGCTAGCAGAGCGTGGTTTCGATCCACGGACCTCTGGGTTATTGGCCTAGCACGCTCCCACTGCGCCACTCTGATTGACGGATGCCCTGTTTAACAAGTTTCATTTATAAAAAATAAAAAATCCTCGGCAAACAAGTTAACCGTCTTAGCTAGCAGAGCGTGGTTTCGATCCACGGACCTCTGGGTTATGGGCCCAGCACGCTCCCACTGCGCCACTCTGCTTGACGGATGCCCTGTTTAACAAGTTTCATTAATAAAAAATAAAAAATCCTCGGCAAACAAGTTAACCGTCTTAGCTAGCAGAGCGTGGTTTCGATCCACGAACCTCTGGGTTATGGGCCTAGCACGCTCCCACTACGCCACTCTGTTTGACGGATGCCCTGTTTAACAAGTTTCATTTATAAAAAATAAAAAATCCTCGGCAAACAAATAACCGTCTTAGCTAGCAGAGCGTGGTTTCGATCCACGGACCTCTGGGTTATGGGCCCAGCACGCTCCCACTGCGCCACTCTGCTTGACGGATGCCCTGTTTAACAAGTTTCATTTATAAAAAATAAAATATCCTCGGCAAACAAGTTAACCGTCTTATCTAGCTGAGCGTGGTTTCGATCCACGAACCTCTGGGTTATGGGCCCAGCACGCTCCCACTGTGCCACTCTGCTTAACGGATGCCCTGTTTAACAAGTTTCATTTATAAAAAATAAAAAATTATCGGCAAACAAGTTAACCGTCTTAGCTAGCAGAGCGTGGTTTCGATCCACGGACCTCTGGGTTATGGGCCCAGCACGCTCCCACTGCGCCACTCTGCTTGACGGATGCCCTGTTTAACAAGTTTCATTTATAAAAAATAAAAAATCCTCGGCAAACAAGTTAACCGTCTTAGCTAGCAGAGCGTGGTTTCGATCCACGGACCTCTGGGTTATGGGCCCAGCACGCTCCCACTGCGCCACTCTGCTTGACGGATGCCCTGCTTAACAAGTTTCATTTATAAAAAATAAAAAAATCCTTGGCAAACAAGTTAACGGCTTAGCTAGCAGAGCGTGGTTTTGATCTACGGACATCTGGGTTATGGGCCCAGCACGCTCCCACTGCGCCACTCTGCTGGACGGATGCCCTGTTTAACAAGTTTCATTTATAAAAAATAAAAAATCCTCGGCAAACAAGTTAACCGTGTTAGCTAGCAGAGCGTGGTTTCGATCCACGGACCTCTGGGTTATGGGCCCAGCACGCTCCCACTGCGCCACTCTGCTTAACGGATGCCCTGTTTAACAAGTTTCATTTATAAAAAATAAAAAATTCTCGGCAAACAAGTTAACGGTCTTAGCTAGCAGAGCGTGGTTTCGATCCACGGACCTCTGGGTTATGGGCCCAGCACGCTCCCACTGCGCCACTCTGCTTGACGGATGATCTGTTTAACAAGTTTAATTTCTAAAAAATAAAAAATCCTCGGCAAACAAGTTAACGGTCTTAGCTAGCAGAGCGTGGTTTCGATCCACGGACCTCTGGGTTATGGGCCCAGCACGCTCCCACTGCGCCACTCTGCTTGACGGATACCATGTTTAACAAGTTTCATTAATAAAAAATAAAAAATCCTCGGCAAACAAGTTAACCGTCTTAGCTAGCAGAGCGTGGTTTCGATCCACGGACCTCTGGGTTATTGGCCTAGCACGCTCCCACTGCGCCACTCTGTTTGACGGATGCCCTGTTTAACAAGTTTCATTTATAAAAAATAAAAAATCCTCGGCAAACAAGTTAACCGTCTTAGCTAGCAGAGCGTGGTTTCGATCCACGGACCTCTGGGTTATGGGCCCAGCACGCTCCCACTGCGCCACTCTGCTTGACGGATGCCCTGTTTAACAAGTTTCATTTATAAAAAATAAAAAATCCTCGGCAAACAAGTTAACCGTCTTAGCTAGCAGAGCGTGGTTTCGATCCACGGAACTCTGGGTTATGTGCCCAGCACGCTCGTACTGCACCACTCTGCTTGACGGATGCCATGTTTAACAAGTTTGATTAATAAAAAATAAAAAATCCTTGGCAAACAAGTTAACCGTCTTAGCTAGCAGAGCGTGGTTTCGATCCACGGACCTCTGGGTTATGGGCCCAGCACGCTCCCACTGCGCCACTCTGCTTGACGGATGCCCTGTTTAACAAGTTTCATTTATAAAAAATAAAAAATCCTCGGCAAACAAGTTAACCGTCTTAGCTAGCAGAGCGTGGTGTCGATCCATGGACCTCTGGGTTATGGGCCCAGCACGCTCCCACTGCGCCACTCTGTTTGACGGATGCCCTGTTTAACAAGTTTCATTTATAAAAAATAAAAAATTCTCGGCAAACAAGTTAAGCGTCTTAGCTAGCAGAGCGTGGTTTCGATCCACGGACCTCTGGGTTATGAGCCCAGCACGCTCCCACTGCGCCACTCTGCTTGACGGATGCCCTGTTTAACAAGTTTCATTTATAAAAAATAAAAAATCCTCGGCAAACAAGTTACCCGTCTTAGCTAGCAGAGCGTGGTTTCGATCCACGGACCTCTGGGTTATGGGCCCAGCACGCTCCCACCGCGCCGCTCTGCTTGACGGATGCCCTGTTTAACAAGTTTCATTTATAAAAAATAAAAAATCCTCGCCAACAAGTTAACCGTCTTAGCTAGCTGAGCGTGGTTTCGATCCACAGACCTCTGGGTTATGGGCCCCGCACGCTCCCACTGCGCCACTCTGCTTAACGGATGCCCTGTTTAACAAGTTTCATTTATAAAAAATAAAAAATCCTCGGCAAACAAGTTAAGCGTCTTAGCTAGCAGAGCGTGGTTTCGATCCACGGACCTCTGGGTTATGGGCCCAGCACGCTCCCACTACGCCACTCTGCTTGACGGATGCCATGTTTAACAAGTTTGATTAATAAAAACTAAAAAATCCTTGGCAAACAAGTTAACCGTCTTAGCTAGCAGAGCGTGGTTTCGATCCACGGACCTCTGGGTTATGGGCCCAGCACGCTCCCACTGCGCCACTCTGCTTGACGGATGCCCTGTTTAACAAGTTTCATTTATAAAAAATAAAAAATCCTCGGCAAACAAGTTAACCGTCTTAGCTAGCAGAGCGTGTTTTCGATCCACGGACCTCTGGGTTATGGGCCCAGCACGCTCCCACTGCGCCACTCTGCTTGACGGCTGCCCTGTTTAACAAGTTTCATTTATAAAAAATAAAAAATCCTCGGCAAACAAGTTAACCGTCTTAGCTAGCAGAACGTGGTTTCGATCCACGGACCTCTGGGTTATGGGCCCAGCACGCTCGTACTGCGCCACTCTGCTTGACGGATGCCCTTTTTAACAAGTTTCATTTATAAAAAATAAAAAATCCTCGGCAAACAAGTTAACCGTCTTAGCTAGCAGAGCGTGGTTTCGATCCACGGACCTCTGGGTTATGGGCCAAGCACGCTCCCACTGCGCCACTCTGCTTGACGGATGCCATGTTTAACAAGTTTGATTAATAAAAAATAAAAAATCCTCGGCAAACAAGTTAACCGTCTTAGCTAGCAGAGCGTGGTTTCGATCCACGGACCTCTGGTTTGTGGGCCCAGCACGCTCCCACAGCGCCACTCTGCTTGACGGATGCCCTGTTTAACAAGTTTCATTTATAAAAAATAAAAAATCCTCGGCAAACAAGTTAACCGTCTTAGCTAGCAGAGCGTGGTTTCGATCCACGGACCTCTGGGTTATGGGCCCAGCACGCTCCCACTGCGCCACTATGCTTGACGGATGCCCTGTTTATTAAGTTTCATTTATAAAAAATAAAAAATCCTCGGCAAACAAGTTAACCGTCTTAGCTAGCAGAGCGTGGTTTCGATCTACGGACCTCTGGGTTATGGGCCCAGCACGTTCCCACTGCGCTACTCTGCTTGACGGATGCCCTGTTTAACAAGTTTCATTTATAAAAAATAAAAAATCATCGGCAAACAAGTTAACCGTCTTAGCTAGCAGAGCGTGGTTTCGATCCACGGACCTCTGGGTTATGGGCCCAGCACGCTCCCACTGCGCCACTCTGCTTGACGGTAGCCCTGTTTAACAATTTTCATTTATAAAAAATAAAAAATCCTCGGCAAACAAGTTAACCGTCTTAGCTAGCAGAGCGTGGTTTCGATCCACGGACCTCTGGGTTATGGGCCCAGCACGCTCCCACTGCGCCACTCTGCTTGACGGATGCCTTGTTTAACAAGTTTCATTTATATAAAAAAAAAATCATCGGCAAACAAGTTAACCGTCTTAGCTAGCAGAGCGTGGTTTCGATCCACGGACCTCTGGGTTATGGGTCCAGCACGCTCCCACTGCGCCACTCTGCTTGACGTATGCCATGTTTAACAAGTTTCATTAATAAAAAATAAAAAATCCTCGGCAAACAAGTTAACCGTCTTAGCTAGCAAAGCGTGGTTTCGATCCACGGACCTCTGAGTTATGGGCCTAGCACGCTCCCACTGCGCCACTCTGCTTGACGGATGCCCTGTTTAACAAGTTTCATTTATAAAAAATAAAAAATCCTCGGCAAACAAGTTAACCGTCTTAGCTAGCAGAGCGTGGTTTCGATCCACGGACCTCTGGGTTATGGGCCCAGCACGCTCCCACTGCGCCACTATGCTTGACGGATGCCCTGTTTATTAAGTTTCATTTATAAAAAATAAAAAATCCTCGGCAAACAAGTTAACCGTCTTAGCTAGCAGAGCGTGGTTTCGATCTACGGACCTCTGGGTTATGGGCCCAGCACGTTCCCACTGCGCTACTCTGCTTGACGGATGCCCTGTTTAACAAGTTTCATTTATAAAAAATAAAAAATCATCGGCAAACAAGTTAACCGTCTTAGCTAGCAGAGCGTGGTTTCGATCCACGGACCTCTGGGTTATGGGCCCAGCACGCTCCCACTGCGCCACTCTGCTTGACGGTAGCCCTGTTTAACAATTTTCATTTATAAAAAATAAAAAATCCTCGGCAAACAAGTTAACCGTCTTAGCTAGCAGAGCGTGGTTTCGATCCAAGGACCTCTTGGTTATGGGCCCAGCACGCTCCCACTGCGCCACTCTGCTTGACGGATGCCTTGTTTAACAAGTTTCATTTATATAAAAAAAAAATCATCGGCAAACAAGTTAACCGTCTTAGCTAGCAGAGCGTGGTTTCGATCCACGGACCTCTGGGTTATGGGTCCAGCACGCTCCCACTGCGCCACTCTGCTTGACGTATGCCATGTTTAACAAGTTTCATTAATAAAAAATAAAAAATCCTCGGCAAACAAGTTAACCGTCTTAGCTAGCAAAGCGTGGTTTCGATCCACGGACCTCTGAGTTATGGGCCTAGCACGCTCCCACTGCGCCACTCTGCTTGACGGATGCCCTGTTTAACAAGTTTCATTTATAAAAAATAAAAAATCATCGGCAAACAAGTTAACCGTCTTAGCTAGCAGAGCGTGGTTTCGATCCACGGACCTCTGGGTGATGGGCCCAGCACGCTCCCACTGCGCCACTCTGCTTGACGGTTGCCCTGTTTAACAAGTTTCATTTATAAAAAATAAAAAATCCTCGGCAAACAAGTCAACCGTCTGAGCTAGCAGAGCGTGTCTTCGCTCCACGGACCTCTGGGTTATGGGCCCAGCACGCTCCCACTGCGCCACTCTGCTTGACGGATGCCCTGTTTAACAAGTTTCATTTATAAAAAATTACAAATCCTCGGCAAACAAGTTAACCGTCTTAGCTAGCAGAGCGTGGTTTCGATCCACGGACCTCTGGGCTATGGGCCAAGCACGCTCCCACTGCGCCACTTTGCTTGACGGATGCCCTGCTTAACAAGTTTCATTTATAAAAAATAAAAAAATCCTCGGCAAACAAGTTAACGGCTTAGCTAGCAGAGCGTGGTTTCGATCTACGGACCTCTGGGTTATGGGCCCAGCACGCTCCCACTGCGCCACTCTGCTTGACGGATGCCCTGTTTAACAAGTTTCATTTATAAAAAATATAAAATCCTCGGCAAACAAATTAACCGTCTTAGCTAGCAGAGCGTGGTTTCGATCCACTGACCTCTGGGTTATGGGCCCAGCACGCTCCCACTGCGCCACTCTGCTTAACGGATGCCCTGTTTAACAAGTTTCATTTATAAAAAATAAAAAATCCTCGGCAAACAAGTTAACCGTCTTAGCTAGCAGAGCGTGGTTTCGATCCACGGACCTCTGGGTTATGGGCCCAGCACGCTCCCACTGCGCCACTCTGCTTGACGGATGCCCTGCTTAACAAGTTTCATTTATAAAAAATAAAAAAATCCTCGGCAAACAAGTTAACGGCTTAGCTAGCAGAGCGTGGTTTCGATCTACGGACCTCTGGGTTATGGGCCCAGCACGCTCCCACTGCGCCACTCTGCTTGACGGATGGCCTGTTTAACAAGTTTCATTTATAAAAAATAAAAAATCCTCGGCAAACAAGTTAACCGTCTTAGCTAGCAGAGCGTGGTTTCGATCCACGGACCTCTGGGTTATCGGCCCAGCACGCTCCCACTGCGCCACTCTGCTTAACGGATGCCCTGTTTAACAAGTTTCATTTATAAAAAATAAAAAATTCTCGGCAAACAAGTTAACGGTCTTAGCTAGCAGAGCGTGGTTTCGATCCACGGACCTCTGGGTTATGGGCCCAGCACGCTCCCACTGCGCCACTCTGCTTGACGGATGATCTGTTTAACAAGTTTAATTTATAAAAAATAAAAAATCCTCGGCAAACAAGTTAACGGTCTTAGCTAGCAAAGCGTGGTTTCGATCCACGGACCTCTAGGTTATGGGCCCAGCACGCTCCCGCTGTGCCACTCTGCTTGACGGATGCCCTGTTTAACAAGTTTCATTTATAAAAAATAAAAAATCCTATGCAAACAAGTTAACCGTCTTAGCTAGCAGAGCGTGGTTTCGATCCACGGACCTCTGGGTTATGGGCCCAGCACGCTCCCACTGCGCCACTCTGCTTGACGGATGCCCTGTTTAACAAGTTTCATTTATAAAAAATAAAAAATCCTCGGCAAACAAGTTAACCGTCTTAGCTAGCAAAGCGTGGTTTCGATCCACGGACCTCTGGGTTATGGGCCCAGCACGCTCCCACTGCGCCACTCTGCTTGACGGATGCCCTGTTTAACAAGTTTCATTTATAAAAAATAAAAAATCCTCGGCAAACAAGTTAACCGTCTTAGCTAGCAGAGCGTGGTTTCGATCCACGGACCTCTGGGTTATGGGCCCAGCACGCTCCCACTGCGCCACTCTGCTTGACGGATGCCCTGTTTAACAAGTTTCATTTATAAAAAATAAAAAATCCTCGGCAAACAAGTTAACGGCCTAGCTAGCAGAGCGTGGTTTCGATCTACGGACCTCTGGGTTGTGGGCCCAGCACGCTCCCACTGCGCCACTCTGCTTGACGGATGCCCTGTTTAACAAGTTTCATTTATAAAAAATAAAAAATCCTCGGCAAACAAGTTAACGGTCTTAGCTAGCAGAGCGTGGTTTCGATCCACGGACCTCTGGGTTATGGGCCCAGCACGCTCCCACTGCGCCACTCTGCTTGACGGATGATCTGTTTAACAAGTTTAATTTATAAAAAATAAAAAATCCTCGGCAAACAAGTTAACGGTCTTAGCTAGCAGAGCGTGGTTTCGATCCACGGACCTCTGGGTTATGGGCCCAGCACGCTCCCACTGCGCCACTCTGCTTAACGGATGCCCTGTTTAACAAGTTTTATTTATAAAAAATAAAAAATTCTCGGCAAACAAGTTAACGGTCTTAGCTAGCAGAGCGTGGTTTCGATCCACGGACCTCTGGGTTATGGGCCCAGCACGCTCCCACTGCGCCACTCTGCTTGATGGATGATCTGTTTAACAAGTTTAATTTATAAAAAATAAAAAATCCTCGGCAAACAAGTTAACGGTCTTAGCTAGCAGAGCGTGGTTTCGATCCACGGACCTCTGGGTTATGGGCCCAGCACGCTCCCACTGCGCCACTCTGCTTGCCGGATACCATTTTTAACAAGTTTCATTAATAAAAAATAAAAAATCCTCGGCAAACAAGTTAACCGTCTTAGCTAGCAGAGCGTGGTTTCGATCCACGGACCTCTGGGTTATGGGCCTAGCACGCTCCCACTACGCCACTCTGTTTGACGGATGCCCTTTTTAACAAGTTTCATTTATAAAAAATAAAAAATCCTCGGCAAACAAGTTAACCGTCTTAGCTAGAAGAGCGTGGTTTCGATCCACGGACCTCTGGGTTATGGGCCCAGCACGCTCCCACTGCGCCACTCTGCTTGCCGGATGCCCTGTTTAACAAGTTTTATTTATAAAAAATAAAATATCCTCGGCAAACAAGTTAACCGTCTTAGCTAGCAGAGCGTGGTTTCGATCCACGAACCTCTGGGTTATGGGCCCAGCACGCTCCCACTGTGCCACTCTGCTTAACGGATGCCCTGTTTAACAAGTTTCATTTATAAAAAATAAAAAATTCTCGGCAAACAAGTTAACCGTCTTAGCTAGCAGAGCGTGGTTTCGATCAACGGACCTCTGGGTTATGGGCCCAGCACGCTCCCACTGCGCCACTCTGCTTGACGGATGCCCTGTTTAACAAGTTTCATTTATAAAAAATAAAAACTCCTCGGCTAACAAGTTAACCGTCTTAGCTAGCAGAGCGTGGTTTCGATCCACGGACCTCTGGGTTATGGGCCCAGCACGCTCCCACTGCGCCACTCTGCCTGACGGATGCCCTGCTTAACAAGTTTCATTTATAAAAAATAAAAAAATCCTTGGCAAACAAGTTAACGGCTTAGCTAGCAGAGCGTGGTTTCGATCTACGGACCTCTGGGTTATGGGCCCAGCACGCTCCCACTGCGCCACTCTGCTTGACGGATGCCCTGTTTAACAAGTTTCATTTATAAAAAATAAAAAATCCTCGGCAAACAAGTTAACCGTCTTAGCTAGCAGAGCGTGGTTTCGATCCACGGACATCTGGGTTATGGGCCCAGCACGCTCCCACTGCGCCACTCTGCTTAACGGATGCCCTGTTTAACAAGTTTCATTTATAAAAAATAAAAAATTCTCGGCAAACAAGTTAACGGTCTTAGCTAGCAGAGCGTGGTTTCGATCCACGGACCTCTGGGTTATGGGCCCAGCACGCTCCCACTGCGCCACTCTGCTTGACGGATGATCTGTTTAACAAGTTTAATTTCTAAAAAATAAAAAATCCTCGGCAAACAAGTTAACGGTCTTAGCTAGCAGAGCGTGGTTTCGATCCACGGACCTCTGGGTTATGGGCCCAGCACGCTCCCACTGCGCCACTCTGCTTGACGGATACCATGTTTAACAAGTTTCATTAATAAAAAATAAAAAATCCTCGGCAAAAAAGTTAACCATCTAAGCTAGCAGAGCGTGGTTTCGATCCACGGACCTCTGGGTTATTGGCCTAGCACGCTCCCACTGCGCCACTCTGTTTGACGGATGCCCTGTTTAACAAGTTTCATTTATAAAAAATAAAAAATCCTCGGCAAACAAGTTAACCGTCTTAGCTAGCAGAGCGTGGTTTCGATCCACGGACCTCTGGGTTATGGGCCCAGCACGTTCCCACTGCGCTACTCTGCTTGACAGATGCCCTGTTTAACAAGTTTCATTTATAAAAAATAAAAAATCATCGGCAAACAAGTTAACCGTCTTAGCTAGCAGAGCGTGGTTTCGATCCACGGACCTCTGGGTTATAGGCCCAGCACGCTCCCACTGCGCCACTCTGCTTGACGGTAGCCCTGTTTAACAATTTTCATTTATAAAAAATAAAAAATCCTCGGCAAACAAGTCAACCGTCTTAGCTAGCAGAGCGTGGTTTCGATCCACGGACCTCTGGGTTATGGGCCCAGCACGCTCCCACTGCGCCACTCTGCTTGACGGATGCCCTGTTTAACAAGTTTCATTTTTAAAAAATAAAAAATCCTATGCAAACAAGTTAACCGTCTTAGCTAGCAGAGCGTGGTTTCGATCCACGGACCTCTGGGTTATGGGCCCAGCACGCTCCCACTGCGCCACTCTGCTTGACGGATGCCCTGTTTAACAAGTTTCATTTATAAAAAATAAAAAATCCTATGCAAACAAGTTAACCGTCTTAGCTAGCAGAGCGTGGTTTCGATCCAGGGACCTCTGGGTTATGGGCCCAGCACGCCCCCACTGCGCCACTCAGCTTGACGGATGCCCTGTTTAACAAGTTTCATTTATAAAAAATAAAAAATCCTTGGCAAACAAGTTAACCGTCTTAGCTAACAGAGCGTGGTTTCGATCTACGGACCTCTGGGTTATGGGCCCAGCACGCTCCCACTGCGCCACTCTGCTTGACGGATGCCCTGTTTAACAAGTTTCATTTATAAAAAATAAAAAATCCTATGCAAACAAGTTAACCGTCTTAGCTAGCAGAGCGTGGTTTCGATCCACGAACCTCTGGGCTATGGGCCAAGCACGCTCCTACTGCGCCACTTTGCTTAACGGATGCCTTGTTTAACAAGTTTCATTTATAAAAAATAAAAAATTCTCGGCAAACAAGTTAACGGTCTTAGCTAGCAGAGCGTGGTTTCGATCCACTGACCTCTGGGTTATGGGCCCAGCACGCTCCCACTGCGCCACTCTGCTTAACGGATGCCGTGTTTAACAAGTTTCATTTATAAAAAATAAAAAATCCTCGGCAAACAAGTCAACCGTCTTAGCTAGCAGAGCGTGGTTTCGATCCACGGACCTCTGGGTTATGGGCCCAGCACGCTCCCACTGCGCCACTCTGCTTGACGGATGCCCTGTTTAACAAGTTTCATTTATAAAAAATAAAAAATCCTATGCAAACAAGTTAACCGTCTTAGCTAGCAGAGCGTGGTTTCGATCCACGGACCTCTGGGCTATGGGCCAAGCACGCTCCTACTGCGCCACTTTGCTTAACGGATGCCCTGTTTAACAAGTTTCATTTATAAAAAATAAAAAATTCTCGGCAAACAAGTTAACGGTCTTAGCTAGCAGAGCGTGGTTTCGATCCACTGACCTCTGGGTTATGGGCCCAGCACGCTCCCACTGCGCCACTCTGCTTAACGGATGCCCTGTTTAACAAGTTTCATTTATAAAAAATAAAAAATCCTCGGCAAACAAGTTAACCGTCTTAGCTAGCAGAGCGTGGTTTAGATCCACGGACCTCTGGGTTATGGGCCCAGCACGCTCCCACTGCGCCACTCTGCTTGACGGATGCCCTGCTTAACAAGTTTCATTTATAAAAAATAAAAAAATCCTCGGCAAACAAGTTAACGGCTTAGCTAGCAGAGCGTGGTTTCGATCTACGGACCTCTGGGTTATGGGCCCAGCACGCTCCCACTGCGCCACTCTGCTTGACGGATGCCCTGTTTAACAAGTTTCATTTATAAAAAATAAAAAATCCTCGGCAAACAAGTTAACCGTCTTAGCTAGCAGAGCGTGGTTTCGATCCACGGACCTCTGGGTTATCGGCCCAGCACGCTCCCACTGCGCCACTCTGCTTAACGGATGCCCTGTTTAACAAGTTTCATTTATAAAAAATAAAAAATTCTCGGCAAACAAGTTAACGGTCTTAGCTAGCAGAGCGTGGTTTCGATCCACGGACCTCTGGGTTATGGGCCCAGCACGCTCCCACTGCGCCACTCTGCTTGACGGATGATCTGTTTAACAAGTTTAATTTATAAAAAATAAAAAATCCTCGGCAAACAAGTTAACGGTCTTAGCTAGCAAAGCGTGGTTTCGATCCACGGACCTCTAGGTTATGGGCCCAGCACGCTCCCGCTGTGCCACTCTGCTTGACGGATGCCCTGTTTAACAAGTTTCATTTATAAAAAATAAAAAATCCTATGCAAACAAGTTAACCGTCTTAGCTAGCAGAGCGTGGTTTCGATCCACGGACCTCTGGGTTATGGGCCCAGCACGCTCCCACTGCGCCACTCTGCTTGACGGATGATCTGTTTAACAAGTTTAATTTATAAAAAATAAAAAATCCTCGGCAAACAAGTTAACGGTCTTAGCAAGCAGAGTGTGGTTTCGATCCACGGACCTCTAGGTTATGGGCCCAGCACGCTCCCGCTGTGCCACTCTGCTTGACGGATGCCCTGTTTAACAAGTTTCATTTATAAAAAATAAAAAATCCTATGCAAACAAGTTAACCGTCTTAGCTAGCAGAGCGTGGTTTCGATCCACGGACCTCTGGGTTATGGGCCCAGCACGCTCCCACTGCGCCACTCTGCTTGACGGATGCCCTGTTTAACAAGTTTCATTTATAAAAAATAAAAAATCCTCGGCAAACAAGTTAACCGTCTTAGCTAGCAGAGCGTGGTTTCGATCCACGGACCTCTGGGTTATGGGCCCAGCACGCTCCCACTGCGCCACTCTGCTTGACGGATGCCCTGCTTAACAAGTTTCATTTATAAAAAATAAAAAAATCCTTGGCAAACAAGTTAACGGCTTAGCTAGCAGAGCGTGGTTTCGATCTACGGACCTCTGGGTTGTGGGCCCAGCACGCTCCCACTGCGCCACTCTGCTTGACGGATGCCCTGTTTAACAAGTTTCATTTATAAAAAATAAAAAATCCTCGGCTAACAAGTTAACCGTCTTAGCTAGCAGAGCGTGGTTTCGATCCACGGACCTCTGGGTTATGGGCCCAGCACGCTCCCACTGCGCCACTCTGCTTAACGGATGCCCTGTTTAACAAGTTTTATTTATAAAAAATAAAAAATTCTCGGCAAACAAGTTAACGGTCTTAGCTAGCAGAGCGTGGTTTCGATCCACGACCTCTGGGTTATTGGCCCAGCACGCTCCCACTGCGCCACTCTGCTTGACGGATGATCTGTTTAACAAGTTTAATTTATAAAAAATAAAAAATCCTCGGCAAACAAGTTAACGGTCTTAGCTAGCAGAGCGTGGTTTCGATCCACGGACCTCTGGGTTATGGGCCCAGCACGCTCCCACTGCGCCACTCTGCTTGCCGGATACCATTTTTAACAAGTTTCATTAATAAAAAATAAAAAATCCTCGGCAAACAAGTTAACCGTCTTAGCTAGCAGAGCGTGGTTTCGATCCACGGACCTCTGGGTTATGGGCCTAGCACGCTCCCACTACGCCACTCTGTTTGACGGATGCCCTTTTTAACAAGTTTCATTTATAAAAAATAAAAAATCCTCGGCAAACAAGTTAACCGTCTTAGCTAGAAGAGCGTGGTTTCGATCCACGGACCTCTGGGTTATGGGCCCAGCACGCTCCCACTGCGCCACTCTGCTTGCCGGAAGCCCTGTTTAACAAGTTTCATTTATAAAAAATAAAATATCCTCGGCAAACAAGTTAACCGTCTTAGCTAGCAGAGCGTGGTTTCGATCCACGAACCTCTGGGTTATGGGCCCAGCACGCTCCCACTGTGCCACTCTGCTTAACGGATGCCCTGTTTAACAAGTTTCATTTATAAAAAATAAAAAATTATCGGCAAACAAGTTAACCGTCTTAGCTAGCAGAGCATGGTTTCGATCCACGGACCTCTGGGTTATGGGCCCAGCACGCTCCCACTGCGCCACTCTGCCTGACGGATGCCCTGCTTAACAAGTTTCATTTATAAAAAATAAAAAAATCCTTGGCAAACAAGTTAACGGCTTAGCTAGCAGAGCGTGGTTTCGATCTACGGACCTCTGGGTTATGGGCCCAGCACGCTCCCACTGCGCCACTCTGCTTGACGGATGCCCTGTTTAACAAGTTTCATTTATAAAAAATAAAAAATCCTCGGCAAACAAGTTAACCGTCTTAGCTAGCAGAGCGTGGTTTCGATCCACGGACATCTGGGTTATGGGCCCAGCACGCTCCCACTGCGCCACTCTGCTTAACGGATGCCCTGTTTAACAAGTTTCATTTCTAAAAAATAAAAAATCCTCGGCAAACAAGTTAACGGTGTTAGCTAGCAGAGCGTGGTTTCGATCCACGGACCTCTGGGTTATGGGCCCAGCACGCTCCCACTGCGCCACTCTGCTTGACGGATACCATGTTTAACAAGTTTCATTAATAAAAAATAAAAAATCCTCGGCAAACAAGTTAACCATCTAAGCTAGCAGAGCGTGGTTTCGATCCACGGACCTCTGGGTTATTGGCCTAGCACGCTCCCACTGCGCCACTCTGTTTGACGGATGCCCTGTTTAACAAGTTTCATTTATAAAAAATAAAAAATCCTCGGCAAACAAGTTAACCGTCTTAGCTAGCAGAGCGTGGTTTCGATCCACGGACCTCTGGGTTATGGGCCCAGCACGTACCCACTGCGCTACTCTGCTTGACGGATGCCCTGTTTAACAAGTTTCATTTATAAAAAATAAAAAATCATCGGCAAACAAGTTAACCGTCTTAGCTAGCAGAGCGTGGTTTCGATCCACGGACCTCTGGGTTATAGGCCCAGCACGCTCCCACTGCGCCACTCTGCTTGACGGTAGCCCTGTTTAACAATTTTCATTTATAAAAAATAAAAAATCCTCGGCAAACTAGTTAACCGTCTTAGCTAGCAGAGCGTGGTTTCGATCCACGGACCTCTGGGTTATGGGCCCAGCACGCTCCCACTGCGCCACTCTGCTTGACGGATGCCGTGTTTAACAAGTTTCATTTATAAAAAATAAAAAATCCTATGCAAACAAGTTAACCGTCTTAGCTAGCAGAGCGTGGTTTCGATCCACGGACCTCTGGGTTATGGGCCCAGCACGCTCCCACTGCGCCACTCTGCTTGACGGATGCCCTGTTTAACAAGTTGCATTTATAAAAAATAAAAAATCCTATGCAAACAAGTTAACCGTCTTAGCTAGCAGAGCGTGGTTTCGATCCAGGGACCTCTGGGTTATGGGCCCAGCACGCTCCCACTGCGCCACTCTGCTTGACGGATGCCCTGTTTAACAAGTTTCATTTATAAAAAATAAAAAATCCTTGGCAAACATGTTAACGGCTTAGCTAACAGAGCGTGGTTTCGATCTACGGACCTCTGGGTTATGGGCCCAGCACGCTCCCACTGCGCCACTCTGCTTAACGGATGCCCTGTTTAACAAGTTTCATTTATAAAAAATAAAAAATTATCGGCAAAAAAGTTAACCGTCTTAGCTAGCAGAGCGTGGTTTCGATCCACGGACCTCTGGGTTATAGGCCCAGAACCCTCCCACTGCGCCACTCTGCTTGACGGTAGCCCTGTTTAACAATTTTCATTTATAAAAAATAAAAAATCCTCGGCAAACTAGTTAACCGTCTTAGCTAGCAGAGCGTGGTTTCGATCCACGGACCTCTGGGTTATGGGCCCAGCACGCTCCCACTGCGCCACTCTGCTTGACGGATGCCGTGTTTAACAAGTTTCATTTATAAAAAATAAAAAATCCTCGGCAAACAAGTTAACCGTCTTAGCTAGCAGAGCGTGGTTACGATCCACGGACATCTGGGTTATGGGCCGAGCACGCTCCCACTGCGCCACTCTGCTTAACGGATGCCCTGTTCAACAAGTTTCATTTATAAAAAATAAAAAATTCTCGGCAAACAAGTTAACGGTCTTAGCTAGCAGAACGTGGTTTCGATCCACGGACCTCTGGGTTATGGGCCCAGCACGCTCCCACTGCGCCACTCTGCTTAACGGATGCCCTGTTCAACAAGTTTCATTTATAAAAAATAAAAAATTCTCGGCAAAAAAGTTAACCGTCTTAGCTAGCAGAGCGTGGTTTCGATCCACGGACCTCTGGGTTATAGGCCCAGCACGCTCCCACTGCGCCACTCTGCTTGACGGTAGCCCTGTTTAACAATTTTCATTTATAAAAAATAAAAAATCCTCGGCAAACTAGTTAACCGTCTTAGCTAGCAGAGCGTGGTTTCGATCCACGGACCTCTGGGTTATGGGCCCAGCACGCTCCCACTGCGCCACTCTGCTTGACGGATGCCCTGTTTAACAAGTTTCATTTATAAAAAATAAAAAATCCTCGGCAAACAAGTTAACCGTCTTATCTAGCAGAGCGTGGTTTCGATCCACGGACATCTGGGTTATGGGCCCAGCACGCTCCCACTGCGCCACTCTGCTTAACGGATGCCCTGTTTAACAAGTTTCATTTATAAAAAATAAAAAATTCTCGGCAAACAAGTTAACGGTCTTAGCTAGCAGAGCGTGGTTTCGATCCACGGACCTCTGGGTTATGGGCCCAGCACGCTCCCACTGCGCCACTCTGCTTGACGGATGATCTGTTTAACAAGTTTAATTTCTAAAAAATAAAAAATCCTCGGCAAACAAGTTAACGGTCTTAGCTAGCAGAGCGTGGTTTCGATCCACGGACCTCTGGGTTATGGGCCCAGCACGCTCCCACTGCGCCACTCTGCTTGACGGATACCATGTTTAACAAGTTTCATTAATAAAAAATAAAAAATCCTCGGCAAACAAGTTAACCATCTAAGCTAGCAGAGCGTGGTTTCGATCCACGGACCTCTGGGTTATTGGCCTAGCACGCTCCCACTGCGCCACTCTGTTTGACGGATGCCCTGTTTAACAAGTTTCATTTATAAAAAATAAAAAATCCTCGGCAAACAAGTTAACCGTCTTAGCTAGCAGAGCGTGGTTTCGATCCACGGACCTCTGGGTTATGGGCCCAGCACGTTCCCACTGCGCTACTCTGCTTGACGGATGCCCTGTTTAACAAGTTTCATTTATAAAAAATAAAAAATCATCGGCAAACAAGTTAACCGTCTTAGCTAGCAGAGCGTGGTTTCGATCCACGGACCTCTGGGTTATAGGCCCAGCACGCTCCCACTGCGCCACTCTGCTTGACGGTAGCCCTGTTTAACAATTTTCATTTATAAAAAATAAAAAATCCTCGGCAAACTAGTTAACCGTCTTAGCTAGCAGAGCGTGGTTTCGATCCACGGACCTCTGGGTTATGGGCCCAGCACGCTCCCACTGCGCCACTCTGCTTGACGGATGCCGTGTTTAACAAGTTTCATTTATAAAAAATAAAAAATCCTCGGCAAACAAGTCAACCGTCTTAGCTAGCAGAGCGTGGTTTCGATCCACGGACCTCTGGGTTATGGGCCCATCACGCTCCCACTGCGCCACTCTGCTTGACGGATGCCCTGTTTAACAAGTTTCATTTATAAAAAATAAAAAATCCTATGCAAACAAGTTAACCGTCTTAGCTAGCAGAGCGTGGTTTCGATCCACGGACCTCTGGGTTATGGGCCCAGCACGCTCCCACTGCGCCACTCTGCTTGACGGATGCCCTGTTTAACAAGTTTCATTTATAAAAAATAAAAAATCCTTGGCAAACAAGTTAACGGCTTAGCTAACAGAGCGTGGTTTCGATCTACGGACCTCTGGGTTATGGGCCCAGCACGCTCCCACTGCGCCACTCTGCTTGACGGATGCCCTGTTTAACAAGTTTCATTTATAAAAAATAAAAAATCCTCGGCAAACAAGTTAACCGTCTTAGCTAGCAGAGCGTGGTTTCGATCCACGGACCTCTGGGTTATGGGCCCAGCACGCTCCCACTGCGCCACTCTGCTTAACGGATGCCCTGTTTAACAAGTTTCATTTATAAAAAATAAAAAATTCTCGGCAAAAAAGTTAACCGTCTTAGCTAGCAGAGCGTAGTTTCGATCCACGGACCTCTGGGTTATAGGCCCAGCACGCTCCCACTGCGCCACTCTGCTTGACGGTAGCCCTGTTTAACAATTTTCATTTATAAAAAATAAAAAATCCTCGGCAAACTAGTTAACCGTCTTAGCTAGCAGAGCGTGGTTTCGATCCACGGACCTCTGGGTTATGGGCCCAGCACGCTCCCATTGCGCCACTCTGCTTGACGGATGCCGTGTTTAACAAGTTTCATTTATAAAAAATAAAAAATCCTCGGCAAACAAGTCAACCGTCTTAGCTAGCAGAGCGTGGTTTCGATCCACGGACCTCTGGGTTATGGGCCCAGCACGCTCCCACTGCGCCACTCTGCTTGACGGATGCCCTGTTTAACAAGTTTCATTTATAAAAAATAAAAAATCCTATGCAAACAAGTTAACCGTCTTAGCTAGCAGAGCGTGGTTTCGATCCACGGACCTCTGGGCTATGGGCCAAGCACGCTCCTACTGCGCCACTTTGCTTAACGGATGCCCTGTTTAACAAGTTTCATTTATAAAAAATAAAAAATTCTCGGCAAACAAGTTAACGGTCTTAGCTAGCAGAGCGTGGTTTCGATCCACGGACCTCTGGGTTATGGGCCCAGCACGCTCCCACTGCGCCACTCTGCTTGACGGATGATCTGTTTAACAAGTTTAATTTATAAAAAATAAAAAATCCTCGGCAAACAAGTTAACGGTCTTAGCTAGCAGAGCGTGGTTTCGAACCACGGACCTCTGGGTTATGGGACCAGCACGCTCCCGCTGGGCCACTCTGCTTGACGGATGCCCTGTTTAACAAGTTTCATTTATAAAAAATAAAAAATCCTATGCAAACAAGTTAACCGTCTTAGCTAGCAGAGCGTGGTTTCGATCCAGGGACCTCTGGGTTATGGGCCCAGCACGCTCCCACTGCGCCACTCTGCTTGACGGATGCCCTGTTTAACAAGTTTCATTTATAAAAAATAAAAAATCCTCGGCAAACAAGTTAACCGTCTTAGCTAGCAGAGCGTGGTTTCGATCCACGGACCTCTGGGTTATGGGCCCAGCACGCTCCCACTGCGCCACTCTGCTTGACGGATGCCCTTCTTAACAAGTTTCATTTATAAAAAATAAAAAATCCTTGGCAAACAAGTTAACGGCTTAGCTAACAGAGCGTGGTTTCGATCTACGGACCTCTGGGTTATGTTCCCAGCACGCTCCCACTGCGCCACTCTGCTTGACGGATGCCCTGTTTAACAAGTTTCATTTATAAAAAATAAAAAATCCTCGGCAAACAAGTTAACCGTCTTAGCTAGCAGAGCGTGGTTTCGATCCACGGACCTCTGGGTTATGGGCCCAGCACGCTATCACTGCGCCACTCTGCTTAACGGATGCCCTGTTTAACAAGTTTCATTTATAAAAAATAAAAAATTCTCGGCAAAAAAGTTAACGGTCTTAGCTAGCAGAGCGTGGTTTCGATCCACGGACCTCTGGGTTATGGGCCCAGCACGCTCCCACTGCGCCACTCTGCTTGACGGATGATCTGTTTAACAAGTTTAATTTATAAAAAATAAAAAATACTCGGCAAACAAGTTAACGGTCTTAGCTAGCAGAGCGTGGTTTCGATCCACGGACCTCTGGGTTATGGGCCCAGCACGCTCCCACTGCGCCACTCTGCTTGACGGATACCATGTTTAACAAGTTTCATTAATAAAAAATAAAAAATCCTCGGCAAACAAGTTAACCGTCTTAGCTAGCAGAGCGTGGTTTCGATCCACGAACCTCTGGGTTATGGGCCTAGCACGCTCCCACTACGCCACTCTGTTTGACGGATGCCCTGTTTAGCAAGTTTCATTTATAAAAAATAAAAAATCATCGGCAAACAAATAACCGTCTTAGCTAGCAGAGCGTGGTTTCGATCCACGGACCTCTGGGTTATGGGCCCAGCACGCTCCCACTGCGCCACTCTGCTTGACGGATGCCCTGTTTAACAAGTTTCATTTATAAAAAATAAAATATCCTCGGCAAACAAGTTAACCGTCTTATCTAGCAGAGCGTGGTTTCGATCCACGAACCTCTGGGTTATGGGCCCAGCACGCTCCCACTGTGCCACTCTGCTTAACGGATGCCCTGTTTAACAAGTTTCATTTATAAAAAATAAAAAATTATCGGCAAACAAGTTAACCGTCTTAGCTAGCAGAGCGTGGTTTCGATCCACGGACCTCTGGGTTATGGGCCCAGCACGCTCCCACTGCGCCACTCTGCTTGACGGATGCCGTGTTTAACAAGTTTCATTTATAAAAAATAAAAAATCCTCGGCAAACAAGTTAACGGCTTAGCTAGCAGAGCGTGGTTTTGATCTACGGACCTCTGGGTTATGGGCCCAGCACGCTCCCACTGCGCCACTCTGCTTGACGGATGACCTGTTTAACAAGTTTAATTTCTAAAAAATAAAAAATCCTCGGCAAACAAGTTAACGGTCTTAGCTAGCAGAGCGTGGTTTTGATCTACGGACCTCTGGGTTATGGGCCCAGCACGCTCCCACTGCGCCACTCTGCTTGACGGATGCCCTGTTTAACAAGTTTCATTTATAAAAAATAAAAAATCCTCGGCAAACAAGTTAACCGTCTTAGCTAGCAGAGCGTGGTTTCGATCCACGGACCTCTGGGTTATGGGCCCAGCACGCTCCCACTGCGCCACTCTGCTTAACGGATGCCCTGTTTAACAAGTTTCATTTATAAAAAATAAAAAATTGTCGGCAAACAAGTTAACGGTCTTAGCTAGCAGAGCGTGGTTTCGATCCACGGACCTCTGGGTTATGGGCCCAGCACGCTCCCACTGCGCCACTCTGCTTGACGGATGATCTGTTTAACAAGTTTAATTTCTAAAAAATAAAAAATCCTCGGCAAACAAGTTAACGGTCTTAGCTAGCAGAGCGTGGTTTCAATCCACGGACCTCTGGGTTATGGGCCCAGCACGCTCCCACTGCGCCACTCTGTTTGACGGATGCCCTGTTAAACAAGTTTCATTTATAAAAAATAAAAAATCATCGGCAAACAAATAACCGTCTTAGCTAGCAGAGCGTGGTTTCGATCCACGGACCTCTGGGTTATGGGCCCAGCACGCTCCCACTGCGCCACTCTGCTTGACGGATGCCCTGTTTAACAAGTTTCATTTATAAAAAATAAAATATCCTCGGCAAACAAGTTAACCGTCTTATCTAGCAGAGCGTGGTTTCGATCCACGAACCTCTGGGTTATGGGCCCAGCACGCTCCCACTGTGCCACTCTGCTTAACGGATGCCCTGTTTAACAAGTTTCATTTATAAAAAATAAAAAATTATCGGCAAACAAGTTAACCGTCTTAGCTAGCAGAGCGTGGTTTCGATCCACGGACCTCTGGGTTATGGGCCCAGCACGCTCCCACTGCGCCACTCTGCTTGACGGATGCCGTGTTTAACAAGTTTCATTTATAAAAAATAAAAAATCCTCGGCAAACAAGTTAACCGTCTTAGCTAGCAGAGCGTGGTTTCGATCCACGGACCTCTGGGTTATGGGCCCAGCACGCTCCCACTGCGCCACTCTGCTTGACGGATGCCCTGTTCAACAAGTTTCATTTATAAAAAATAAAAAATCCTCGGCAAACAAGTTAACCGTCTTAGCTAGCAGAGCGTGGTTTCGATCCACGGACCTCTGGGTTATGGGCCCAGCACGCTCCCACTGCGCCACTCTGCTTAACGGATGCCCTGTTTAACAAGTTTCATTTATAAAAAATAAAAAATTCTCGGCAAACAAGTTAACGGTCTTAGCTAGCAGAGCGTGGTTTCGATCCACGGACCTCTGGGTTATGGGCCCAGCACGCTCCCACTGCGCCACTCTGCTTGACGGATGATCTGTTTAACAAGTTTAATTTCTAAAAAATAAAAAATCCTCGGCAAACAAGTTAACGGTCTTAGCTAGCAGAGCGTGGTTTCGATCCACGGACCTCTGGGTTATGGGCCCAGCACGCTCCCACTGCGCCACTCTGCTTGACGGATACCATGTTTAACAAGTTTCATTAATAAAAAATAAAAAATCCTCGGCAAACAAGTTAACCGTCTTAGCTAGCAGAGCGTGGTTTCGATCCACGGACCTCTGGGTTATTGGCCTAGCACGCTCCCACTGCGCCACTCTGTTTGACGGATGCCCTGTTAAACAAGTTTCATTTATAAAAAATAAAAAATCATCGGCAAACAAATAACCGTCTTAGCTAGCAGAGCGTGGTTTCGATCCACGGACCTCTGGGTTATGGGCCCAGCACGTTCCCACTGCGCCACTCTGCTTAACGGATGCCCTGTTTAACAAGTTTCATTTATAAAAAATAAAAAATTATCGGCAAACAAGTTAACCGTCTTAGCTAGCAGAGCGTGGTTTCGATCCACGGACCTCTGGGTTATGGGCCCAGCACGCTCCCACTGCGCCACTCTGCTTGACGGATGCCGTGTTTAACAAGTTTCATTTATAAAAAATAAAAAATCCTCGGCAAACAAGTTAACCGTCTTAGCTAGCAGAGCGTGGTTTCGATCCACGGACCTCTGGGTTATGGGCCCAGCACGCTCCCAATGCGCCACTCTGCTTGACGGATGCCCTGCTTAACAAGTTTCATTTATAAAAAATAAAAAAATCCTTGGCAAACAAGTTAACGGCTTAGCTAGCAGAGCGTGGTTTTGATCTACGGACCTCTGGGTTATGGGCCCAGCACGCTCCCACTGCGCCACTCTGCTCGACGGATGCCCTGTTTAACAAGTTTCATTTATAAAAAATAAAAAATCCTCGGCAAACAAGTTAACGGTCTTACCTAGCAGAGCGTGGTTTCGATCCACGGACCTCTGGGTTATGGGCCCAGCACGCTCCCACTGCGCCACTCTGCTTAACGGATGCCCTGTTTAACAAGTTTCATTTATAAAAAATATAAAATCATCGGCAAACAAATAACCGTCTTAGCTAGCAGAGCGTGGTTTCGATCCACGGACCTCTGGGTTATGGGCCCAGCACGCTCCCACTGCGCCACTCTGCTTGACGGATGCCCTGTTTAACAAGTTTCATTTATAAAAAATAAAATATCCTCGGCAAACAAGTTAACCGTCTTATCTAGCAGAGCGTGGTTTCGATCCACGAACCTCTGGGTTATGGGCCCAGCACGCTCCCACTGTGCCACTCTGCTTAACGGATGCCCTGTTTAACAAGTTTCATTTATAAAAAATAAAAAATTATCGGCAAACAAGTTAACCGTCTTAGCTAGCAGAGCGTGGTTTCGATCCACGGACCTCTGGGTTATGGGCCCAGCACGCTCCCACTGCGCCACTCTGCTTGACGGATGCCGTGTTTAACAAGTTTCATTTATAAAAAATAAAAAATCCTCGGCAAACAAGTTAACGGCTTAGCTAGCAGAGCGTGGTTTTGATCTACGGACCTCTGGGTTATGGGCCCAGCACGCTCCCACTGCGCCACTCTGCTTGACGGATGACCTGTTTAACAAGTTTAATTTCTAAAAAATAAAAAATCCTCGGCAAACAAGTTAACGGTCTTAGCTAGCAGAGCGTGGTTCTGATCTACGGACCTCTGGGTTATGGGCCCAGCACGCTCCCACTGCGCCACTCTGCTTGACGGATGCCCTGTTTAACAAGTTTCATTTATAAAAAATAAAAAATCCTCGGCAAACAAGTTAACCGTCTTAGCTAGCAGAGCGTGGTTTCGATCCACGGACCTCTGGGTTATGGGCCCAGCACGCTCCCACTGCGCCACTCTGCTTAACGGATGCCCTGTTTAACAAGTTTCATTTATAAAAAATAAAAAATTGTCGGCAAACAAGTTAACGGTCTTAGCTAGCAGAGCGTGGTTTCGATCCACGGACCTCTGGGTTATGGGCCCAGCACGCTCCCACTGCGCCACTCTGCTTGACGGATGATCTGTTTAACAAGTTTAATTTCTAAAAAATAAAAAATCCTCGGCAAACAAGTTAACGGTCTTAGCTAGCAGAGCGTGGTTTCAATCCACGGACCTCTGGGTTATGGGCCCAGCACGCTCCCACTGCGCCACTCTGTTTGACGGATGCCCTGTTAAACAAGTTTCATTTATAAAAAATAAAAAATCATCGGCAAACAAATAACCGTCTTAGCTAGCAGAGCGTGGTTTCGATCCACGGACCTCTGGGTTATGGGCCCAGCACGCTCCCACTGCGCCACTCTGCTTGACGGATGCCCTGTTTAACAAGTTTCATTTATAAAAAATAAAATATCCTCGGCAAACAAGTTAACCGTCTTATCTAGCAGAGCGTGGTTTCGATCCACGAACCTCTGGGTTATGGGCCCAGCACGCTCCCACTGTGCCACTCTGCTTAACGGATGCCCTGTTTAACAAGTTTCATTTATAAAAAATAAAAAATTATCGGCAAACAAGTTAACCGTCTTAGCTAGCAGAGCGTGGTTTCGATCCACGGACCTCTGGGTTATGGGCCCAGCACGCTCCCACTGCGCCACTCTGCTTGACGGATGCCGTGTTTAACAAGTTTCATTTATAAAAAATAAAAAATCCTCGGCAAACAAGTTAACCGTCTTAGCTAGCAGAGCGTGGTTTCGATCCACGGACCTCTGGGTTATGGGCCCAGCACGCTCCCACTGCGCCACTCTGCTTGACGGATGCCCTGTTTAACAAGTTTCATTTATAAAAAATAAAAAATCCTCGGCAAACAAGTTAACCGTCTTAGCTAGCAGAGCGTGGTTTCGATCCACGGACCTCTGGGTTATGGGCCCAGCACGCTCCCACTGCGCCACTCTGCTTAACGGATGCCCTGTTTAACAAGTTTCATTTATAAAAAATAAAAAATTCTCGGCAAACAAGTTAACGGTCTTAGCTAGCAGAGCGTGGTTTCGATCCACGGACCTCTGGGTTATGGGCCCAGCACGCTCCCACTGCGCCACTCTGCTTGACGGATGATCTGTTTAACAAGTTTAATTTCTAAAAAATAAAAAATCCTCGGCAAACAAGTTAACGGTCTTAGCTAGCAGAGCGTGGTTTCGATCCACGGACCTCTGGGTTATGGGCCCAGCACGCTCCCACTGCGCCACTCTGCTTGACGGATACCATGTTTAACAAGTTTCATTAATAAAAAATAAAAAATCCTCGGCAAACAAGTTAACCGTCTTAGCTAGCAGAGCGTGGTTTCGATCCACGGACCTCTGGGTTATTGGCCTAGCACGCTCCCACTGCGCCACTCTGTTTGACGGATGCCCTGTTAAACAAGTTTCATTTATAAAAAATAAAAAATCATCGGCAAACAAATAACCGTCTTAGCTAGCAGAGCGTGGTTTCGATCCACGGACCTCTGGGTTATGGGCCCAGCACGTTCCCACTGCGCCACTCTGCTTAACGGATGCCCTGTTTAACAAGTTTCATTTATAAAAAATAAAAAATTATCGGCAAACAAGTTAACCGTCTTAGCTAGCAGAGCGTGGTTTCGATCCACGGACCTCTGGGTTATGGGCCCAGCACGCTCCCACTGCGCCACTCTGCTTGACGGATGCCGTGTTTAACAAGTTTCATTTATAAAAAATAAAAAATCCTCGGCAAACAAGTTAACCGTCTTAGCTAGCAGAGCGTGGTTTCGATCCACGGACCTCTGGGTTATGGGCCCAGCACGCTCCCAATGCGCCACTCTGCTTGACGGATGCCCTGCTTAACAAGTTTCATTTATAAAAAATAAAAAAATCCTTGGCAAACAAGTTAACGGCTTAGCTAGCAGAGCGTGGTTTTGATCTACGGACCTCTGGGTTATGGGCCCAGCACGCTCCCACTGCGCCACTCTGCTCGACGGATGCCCTGTTTAACAAGTTTCATTTATAAAAAATAAAAAATCCTCGGCAAACAAGTTAACGGTCTTACCTAGCAGAGCGTGGTTTCGATCCACGGACCTCTGGGTTATGGGCCCAGCACGCTCCCACTGCGCCACTCTGCTTAACGGATGCCCTGTTTAACAAGTTTCATTTATAAAAAATATAAAATTCTCGGCAAACAAGTTAACGGTCTTAGCTAGCAGAGCGTGGTTTCGATCCACGGACCTCTGGGTTATGGGCCCAGCACGCTCCCACTGCGCCACTCTGCTTGACGGATACCATGTTTAACAAGTTTCATTAATAAAAAATAAAAAATCCTCGGCAAACAAGTTAACCGTCTTAACTAGCAGAGCGTGGTTTCGATCCACGGACCTCTGGGTTATGGGCCCAGCACGCTCCCACTGCGCCACTCTGCTTGACGGATGCCGTGTTTAACAAGTTTCATTTATAAAAAATAAAAAATCCTCGGCAAACAAGTCAACCGTCTTAGCTAGCAGAGCGTGGTTTCGATCCACGGACCTCTGGGTTATGGGCCCATCACGCTCCCACTGCGCCACTCTGCTTGACGGATGCCCTGTTTAACAAGTTTCATTTATAAAAAATAAAAAATCCTATGCAAACAAGTTAACCGTCTTAGCTAGCAGAGCGTGGTTTCGATCCACGGACCTCTGGGTTATGGGCCCAGCACGCTCCCACTGCGCCACTCTGCTTGACGGATGCCCTGTTTAACAAGTTTCATTTAT
The DNA here is from genome assembly GCF_980474605.1 of Leiobunum rupestre. NCBI lineage: Eukaryota > Metazoa > Arthropoda > Arachnida > Opiliones > Sclerosomatidae > Leiobunum > Leiobunum rupestre. The sequence goes on along the minus strand of NC_143385.1, from coordinate 57,171,733 downwards.
AAAAAATAAAAAATCCTATGCAAACAAGTTAACCGTCTTAGCTAGCAGAGCGTGGTTTCGATCCAGGGACCTCTGGGTTATGGGCCCAGCACGCTCCCACTGCGCCACTCTGCTTGACGGATGCCCTGTTTAACAAGTTTCATTTATAAAAAATAAAAAATCCTTGGCAAACAAGTTAACGGCTTAGCTAACAGAGCGTGGTTTCGATCTACGGACCTCTGGGTTATGGGCCCAGCACGCTCCCACTGCGCCACTCTGCTTGACGGATGCCCTGTTTAACAAGTTTCATTTATAAAAAATAAAAAAATCCTTGGCAAACAAGTTAACGGCTTAGCTAGCAGAGCGTGGTTTTGATCTACGGACCTCTGGGTTATGGGCCCAGCACGCTCCCACTGCGCCACTCTGCTCGACGGATGCCCTGTTTAACAAGTTTCATTTATAAAAAATAAAAAATCCTCGGCAAACAAGTTAACGGTCTTAGCTAGCAGAGCGTGGTTTCGATCCACGGACCTCTGGGTTATGGGCCCAGCACGCTCCCACTGCGCCACTCTGCTTAACGGATGCCCTGTTTAACAAGTTTCATTTATAAAAAATATAAAATTCTCGGCAAACAAGTTAACGGTCTTAGCTAGCAGAGCGTGGTTTCGATCCACGGACCTCTGGGTTATGGGCCCAGCACGCTCCCACTGCGCCACTCTGCTTGACGGATACCATGTTTAACAAGTTTCATTAATAAAAAATAAAAAATCCTCGGCAAACAAGTTAACCGTCTTAGCTAGCAGAGCGTGGTTTCGATCCACGGACCTCTGGGTTATGGGCCCAGCACGCTCCCACTGCGCCACTCTGCTTGACGGATGCCGTGTTTAACAAGTTTCATTTATAAAAAATAAAAAATCCTCGGCAAACAAGTCAACCGTCTTAGCTAGCAGAGCGTGGTTTCGATCCACGGACCTCTGGGTTATGGGCCCATCACCCTCCCACTGCGCCACTCTGCTTGACGGATGCCCTGTTTAACAAGTTTCATTTATAAAAAATAAAAAATCCTATGCAAACAAGTTAACCGTCTTAGCTAGCAGAGCGTGGTTTCGATCCACGGACCTCTGGGTTATGGGCCCAGCACGCTCCCACTGCGCCACTCTGCTTGACGGATGCCCTGTTTAACAAGTTTCATTTATAAAAAATAAAAAATCCTATGCAAACAAGTTAACCGTCTTAGCTAGCAGAGCGTGGTTTCGATCCAGGGACCTCTGGGTTATGGGCCCAGCACGCTCCCACTGCGCCACTCTGCTTGACGGATGCCCTGTTTAACAAGTTTCATTTATAAAAAATAAAAAATCCTTGGCAAACAAGTTAACGGCTTAGCTAACAGAGCGTGGTTTCGATCTACGGACCTCTGGGTTATGGGCCCAGCACGCTCCCACTGCGCCACTCTGCTTGACGGATGCCCTGTTTAACAAGTTTCATTTATAAAAAATAAAAAATCCTCGGCAAACAAGTTAACCGTCTTAGCTAGCAGAGCGTGGTTTCGATCCACGGACCTCTGGGTTATGGGCCCAGCACGCTCCCACTGCGCCACTCTGCTTAACGGATGCCCTGTTTAACAAGTTTCATTTATAAAAAATAAAAAATTATCGGCAAAAAAGTTAACCGTCTTAGCTAGCAAAGCGTGGTTTCGATCCACGGACCTCTGGGTTATGGGCCCAGCACGCTCCCACTGCGCCACTCTGCTTGACGGTAGCCCTGTTTAACAATTTTCATTTATAAAAAATAAAAAATCCTCGGCAAACTAGTTAACCGTCTTAGCTAGCAGAGCGTGGTTTCGATCCACGGACCTCTGGGTTATGGGCCCAGCACGCTCCCATTGCGCCACTCTGCTTGACGGATGCCGTGTTTAACAAGTTTCATTTATAAAAAATAAAAAATCCTCGGCAAACAAGTCAACCGTCTTAGCTAGCAGAGCGTGGTTTCGATCCACGGACCTCTGGGTTATGGGCCCAGCACGCTCCCACTGCGCCACTCTGCTTGACGGATGCCCTGTTTAACAAGTTTCATTTATAAAAAATAAAAAATCCTATGCAAACAAGTTAACCGTCTTAGCTAGCAGAGCGTGGTTTCGATCCACGGACCTCTGGGCTATGGGCCAAGCACGCTCCTACTGCGCCACTTTGCTTAACGGATGCCCTGTTTAACAAGTTTCATTTATAAAAAATAAAAAATTCTCGGCAAACAAGTTAACGGTCTTAGCTAGCAGAGCGTGGTTTCGATCCACGGACCTCTGGGTTATGGGCCCAGCACGCTCCCACTGCGCCACTCTGCTTGACGGATGCCCTGTTTAACAAGTTTCATTTATAAAAAATAAAAAATCCTCGGCAAACAAGTTAACCGTCTTAGCTAGCAGAGCGTGGTTTCGATCCACGGACCTCTGGGTTATGGGCCCAGCACGCTCCCACTGCGCCACTCTGCTTAACGGATGCCCTGTTTAACAAGTTTCATTTATAAAAAATAAAAAATTATCGGCAAAAAAGTTAACCGTCTTAGCTAGCAGAGCGTGGTTTCGATCCACGGACCTCTGGGTTATGGGCCCAGCACGCTCCCACTGCGCCACTCTGCTTGACGGTAGCCCTGTTTAACAATTTTCATTTATAAAAAATAAAAAATCCTCGGCAAACTAGTTAACCGTCTTAGCTAGCAGAGCGTGGTTTCGATCCACGGACCTCTGGGTTATGGGCCCAGCACGCTCCCATTGCGCCACTCTGCTTGACGGATGCCGTGTTTAACAAGTTTCATTTATAAAAAATAAAAAATCCTCGGCAAACAAGTCAACCGTCTTAGCTAGCAGAGCGTGGTTTCGATCCACGGACCTCTGGGTTATGGGCCCAGCACGCTCCCACTGCGCCACTCTGCTTGACGGATGCCCTGTTTAACAAGTTTCATTTATAAAAAATAAAAAATCCTATGCAAACAAGTTAACCGTCTTAGCTAGCAGAGCGTGGTTTCGATCCACGGACCTCTGGGCTATGGGCCAAGCACGCTCCTACTGCGCCACTTTGCTTAACGGATGCCCTGTTTAACAAGTTTCATTTATAAAAAATAAAAAATTCTCGGCAAACAAGTTAACGGTCTTAGCTAGCAGAGCGTGGTTTCGATCCACGGACCTCTGGGTTATGGGCCCAGCACGCTCCCACTGCGCCACTCTGCTTGACGGATGATCTGTTTAACAAGTTTAATTTATAAAAAATAAAAAATCATCGGCAAACAAGTTAACGGTCTTAGCTAGCAGAGCGTGGTTTCGAACCACGGACCTCTGGGTTATGGGACCAGCACGCTCCCGCTGGGCCACTCTGCTTGACGGATGCCCTGTTTAACAAGTTTCATTTATAAAAAATAAAAAATCCTATGCAAACAAGTTAACCGTCTTAGCTAGCAGAGCGTGGTTTCGATCCAGGGACCTCTGGGTTATGGGCCCAGCACGCTCCCACTGCGCCACTCTGCTTGACGGATGCCCTGTTTAACAAGTTTCATTTATAAAAAATAAAAAATCCTCGGCAAACAAGTTAACCGTCTTAGCTAGCAGAGCGTGGTTTCGATCCACGGACCTCTGGGTTATGGGCCCAGCACGCTCCCACTGCGCCACTCTGCTTAACGGATGCCCTGTTTAACAAGTTTCATTTATAAAAAATAAAAAATTCTCGGCAAAAAAGTTAACGGTCTTAGCTAGCAGAGCGTGGTTTCGATCCACGGACCTCTGGGTTATGGGCCCAGCACGCTCCCACTGCGCCACTCTGCTTGACGGATGATCTGTTTAACAAGTTTAATTTATAAAAAATAAAAAATACTCGGCAAACAAGTTAACGGTCTTAGCTAGCAGAGCGTGGTTTCGATCCACGGACCTCTGGGTTATGGGCCCAGCACGCTCCCACTGCGCCACTCTGCTTGACGGATACCATGTTTAACAAGTTTCATTAATAAAAAATAAAAAATCCTCGGCAAACAAGTTAACCGTCTTAGCTAGCAGAGCGTGGTTTCGATCCACGAACCTCTGGGTTATGGGCCTAGCACGCTCCCACTACGCCACTCTGTTTGACGGATGCCCTGTTTAGCAAGTTTCATTTATAAAAAATAAAAAATCATCGGCAAACAAATAACCGTCTTAGCTAGCAGAGCGTGGTTTCGATCCACGGACCTCTGGGTTATGGGCCCAGCACGCTCCCACTGCGCCACTCTGCTTGACGGATGCCCTGTTTAACAAGTTTCATTTATAAAAAATAAAATATCCTCGGCAAACAAGTTAACCGTCTTATCTAGCAGAGCGTGGTTTCGATCCACGAACCTCTGGGTTATGGGCCCAGCACGCTCCCACTGTGCCACTCTGCTTAACGGATGCCCTGTTTAACAAGTTTCATTTATAAAAAATAAAAAATTATCGGCAAACAAGTTAACCGTCTTAGCTAGCAGAGCGTGGTTTCGATCCACGGACCTCTGGGTTATGGGCCCAGCACGCTCCCACTGCGCCACTCTGCTTGACGGATGCCGTGTTTAACAAGTTTCATTTATAAAAAATAAAAAATCCTTGGCAAACAAGTTAACGGCTTAGCTAGCAGAGCGTGGTTTTGATCTACGGACCTCTGGGTTATGGGCCCAGCACGCTCCCACTGCGCCACTCTGCTTGACGGATGATCTGTTTAACAAGTTTAATTTCTAAAAAATAAAAAATCCTCGGCAAACAAGTTAACGGTCTTAGCTAGCAGAGCGTGGTTTTGATCTACGGACCTCTGGGTTATGGGCCCAGCAAGCTCCCACTGCGCCACTCTGCTTGACGGATGCCCTGTTTAACAAGTTTCATTTATAAAAAATAAAAAATCCTCGGCAAACAAGTTAACCGTCTTAGCTAGCAGAGCGTGGTTTCGATCCACGGACCTCTGGGTTATGGGCCCAGCACGCTCCCACTGCGCCACTCTGCTTAACGGATGCCCTGTTTAACAAGTTTCATTTATAAAAAATAAAAAATTCTCGGCAAACAAGTTAACGGTCTTAGCTAGCAGAGCGTGGTTTCGATCCACGGACCTCTGGGTTATGGGCCCAGCACGCTCCCACTGCGCCACTCTGCTTGACGGATGACCTGTTTAACAAGTTTAATTTCTAAAAAATAAAAAATCCTCGGCAAACAAGTTAACCGTCTTAGCTAGCAGAGCGTGGTTTCGATCCACGGACCTCTGGGTTATGGGCCCAGCACGCTCCCACTGCGCCACTCTGTTTGACGGATGCCCTGTTAAACAAGTTTCATTTATAAAAAATAAAAAATCATCGGCAAACAAATAACCGTCTTAGCTAGCAGAGCGTGGTTTCGATCCACGGACCTCTGGGTTATGGGCCCAGCACGCTCCCACTGCGCCACTCTGCTTGACGGATGCCCTGTTTAACAAGTTTCATTTATAAAAAATAAAATATCCTCGGCAAACAAGTTAACCGTCTTATCTAGCAGAGCGTGGTTTCGATCCACGAACCTCTGGGTTATGGGCCCAGCACGCTCCCACTGTGCCACTCTGCTTAACGGATGCCCTGTTTAACAAGTTTCATTTATAAAAAATAAAAAATTATCGGCAAACAAGTTAACCGTCTTAGCTAGCAGAGCGTGGTTTCGATCCACGGACCTCTGGGTTATTGGCCCAGCACGCTCCCACTGCGCCACTCTGCTTGACGGATGCCGTGTTTAACAAGTTTCATTTATAAAAAATAAAAAATCCTCGGCAAACAAGTTAACCGTCTTAGCTAGCAGAGCGTGGTTTCGATCCACGGACCTCTGGGTTATGGGCCCAGCACGCTCCCACTGCGCCACTCTGCTTGACGGATGCCCTGTTTAACAAGTTTCATTTATAAAAAATAAAAAATCCTCGGCAAACAAGTTAACCGTCCTAGCTAGCAGAGCGTGGTTTCGATCCACGGACCTCTGGGTTATGGGCCCAGCACGCTCCCACTGCGCCACTCTGCTTAACGGATGCCCTGTTTAACAAGTTTCATTTATAAAAAATAAAAAATTCTCGGCAAACAAGTTAACGGTCTTAGCTAGCAGAGCGTGGTTTCGATCCACGGACCTCTGGGTTATGGGCCCAGCACGCTCCCACTGCGCCACTCTGCTTGACGGATGATCTGTTTAACAAGTTTAATTTCTAAAAAATAAAAAATCCTCGGCAAACAAGTTAACGGTCTTAGCTAGCAGAGCGTGGTTTCGATCCACGGACCTCTGGGTTATGGGCCCAGCACGCTCCCACTGCGCCACTCTGCTTGACGGATACCATGTTTAACAAGTTTCATTAATAAAAAATAAAAAATCCTCGGCAAACAAGTTAACCGTCTTAGCTAGCAGAGCGTGGTTTCGATCCACGGACCTCTGGGTTATTGGCCTAGCACGCTCCCACTGCGCCACTCTGTTTGACGGATGCCCTGTTAAACAAGTTTCATTTATAAAAAATAAAAAATCATCGGCAAACAAATAACCGTCTTAGCTAGCAGAGCGTGGTTTCGATCCACGGACCTCTGGGTTATGGGCCCAGCACGCTCCCACTGCGCCACTCTGCTTGATGGATGCCCTGTTTAACAAGTTTCATTTATAAAAAATAAAATATCCTCGGCAAACAAGTTAACCGTCTTATCTAGCAGAGCGTGGTTTCGATCCACGAACCTCTGGGTTATGGGCCCAGCACGCTCCCACTGTGCCACTCTGCTTAACGGATGCCCTGTTTAACAAGTTTCATTTATAAAAAATAAAAAATTATCGGCAAACAAGTTAACCGTCTTAGCTAGCAGAGCGTGGTTTCGATCCACGGACCTCTGGGTTATGGGCCCAGCACGCTCCCACTGCGCCACTCTGCTTGACGGATGCCGTGTTTAACAAGTTTCATTTATAAAAAATAAAAAATCCTCGGCAAACAAGTTAACCGTCTTAGCTAGCAGAGCGTGGTTTCGATCCACGGACCTCTGGGTTATGGGCCCAGCACGCTCCCACTGCGCCACTCTGCTTGACGGATGCACTGCTTAACAAGTTTCATTTATAAAAAATAAAAAAATCCTTGGCAAACAAGTTAACGGCTTAGCTAGCAGAGCGTGGTTTTGATCTACGGACCTCTGGGTTATGGGCCCAGCACGCTCCCACTGCGCCACTCTGCTCGACGGATGCCCTGTTTAACAAGTTTCATTTATAAAAAATAAAAAATCCTCGGCAAACAAGTTAACGGTCTTAGCTAGCAGAGCGTGGTTTCGATCCACGGACCTCTGGGTTATGGGCCCAGCACGCTCCCACTGCGCCACTCTGCTTAACGGATGCCCTGTTTAACAAGTTTCATTTATAAAAAATAAAAAATTCTCGGCAAACAAGTTAACGGTCTTAGCTAGCAGAGCGTGGTTTCGATCCACGGACCTCTGGGTTATGGGCCCAGCACGCTCCCACTGCGCCACTCTGCTTGACGGATGATCTGTTTAACAAGTTTAATTTCTAAAAAATAAAAAATCCTCGGCAAACAAGTTAACGGTCTTAGCTAGCAGAGCGTGGTTTCGATCCACGGACCTCTGGGTTATGGGCCCAGCACGCTCCCACTGCGCCACTCTGCTTGACGGATACCATGTTTAACAAGTTTCATTAATAAAAAATAAAAAATCCTCGGCAAACAAGTTAACCGTCTTAGCTAGCAGAGCGTGGTTTCGATCCACGGACCTCTGGGTTATTGGCCTAGCACGCTCCCACTGCGCCACTCTGTTTGACGGATGCCCTGTTAAACAAGTTTCATTTATAAAAAATAAAAAATCCTCGGCAAACAAGTTAACCGTCTTAGCTAGCAGAGCGTGGTTTCGATCCACTGACCTCTGGGTTATGGGCCCAGCACGCTCCCACTGCGCCACTCTGCTTGACGGATGCCCTGTTTAACAAGTTTCATTAATAAAAAATTAAAAATCCTCGGCAAACAAGTTAACCGTCTTAACTAGCAGAGCGTGGTTTCGATCCACGAACCTCTGGGTTATGGGCCCAGCACGCTCCCACTGTGCCACTCTGCTTGACGGATGCTCTGTTTAACAAGTTTCATTTATAAAAAATAAAAAATCCTCGGCAAACAAGTTAACGGTCTTAGCTAGCAGAGCGTGGTTTCGATCCACGGACCTCTGGGTTATGGGCCCAGCACGCTCCCACTGCGCCACTCTGCTTGACGGATACCATGTTTAACAAGTTTCATTAATAAAAAATAAAAAATCCTCGGCAAACAAGTTAACCGTCTTAGCTAGCAGAGCGTGGTTTCGATCCACGAACCTCTGGGTTATGGGCCTAGCACGCTCCCACAACGCCACTCTGTTTGACGGATGCCCTGTTTAACAAGTTTCATTTATAAAAAATAAAAAATCCTCGGCAAACAAATAACCATCTTAGCTAGCAGAGCGTGGTTTCGATCCACGGACCTCTGGGTTATGGGCCCAGCACGCTCCCACTGCGCCACTCTGCTTGACGGATGCCCTGTTTAACAAGTTTCATTTATAAAAAATAAAATATCCTCGGCAAACAAGTTAACCGTCTTATCTAGCAGAGCGTGGTTTCGATCCACGAACCTCTGGGTTATGGGCCCAGCACGCTCCCACTGTGCCACTCTGCTTAACGGATGCCCTGTTTAACAAGTTTCATTTATAAAAAATAAAAAATTATCGGCAAACAAGTTAACCGTCTTAGCTAGCAGAGCGTGGTTTCGATCCACGAACCTCTGGGTTATCGGCCCAGCACGCTCCCACTGTGCCACTCTGCTTGACGGATGCTCTGTTTAACAAGTTTCATTTATAAAAAATAAAAAATCCTCGGCAAACAAGTTAACCGTCTTAGCTAGCAGAGCGTGGTTTCGATCCACGGACCTCTGGGTTATGGGCCCAGCACGCTCCCACTGCGCCACTCTGCTTGACGGATGCCCTGTTTAACAAGTTTCATTTATAAAAAATAAAAAATTATCGGCAAACAAGTTAACCGTCTTAGCTAGCAGAGCGTGGTTTCGATCCACGGACCTCTGGGTTATGGGCCCAGCACGCTCCCACTGTGCCACTCTGCTTAACGGATGCCCTGTTTAACAAGTTTCATTTATAAAAAATAAAAAATTATCGGCAAACAAGTTAACCGTCTTAGCTAGCAGAGCGTGGTTTCGATCCACGAACCTCTGGGTTATCGGCCCAGCACGCTCCCACTGTGCCACTCTGCTTGACGGATGCTCTGTTTAACAAGTTTCATTTATAAAAAATAAAAAATCCTCGGCAAACAAGTTAACCGTCTTAGCTAGCAGAGCGTGGTTTCGATCCACGGACCTCTGGGTTATGGGCCCAGCACGCTCCCACTGCGCCACTCTGCTTGACGGATGCCCTGTTTAACAAGTTTCATTTATAAAAAATAAAATATCCTCGGCAAACAAGTTAACCGTCTTAGCTAGCAGAGCGTGGTTTCGATCCACGGACCTCTGGGTTATGGGCCCAGCACGCTCCCACTGTGCCACTCTGCTTAACGGATGCCCTGTTTAACAAGTTTCATTTATAAAAAATAAAAAATTATCGGCAAACAAGTTAACCGTCTTAGCTAGCAGAGCGTGGTTTCGATCCACGGACCTCTGGGTTATGGGCCCAGCACGCTCCCACTGCGCCACTCTGCTTGACGGATGCCGTGTTTAACAAGTTTCATTTATAAAAAATAAAAAATCCTCGGCAAACAAGTTAACCGTCTTAGCTAGCAGAGCGTGGTTTCGATCCACGGACCTCTGGGTTATGGGCCCAGCACGCTCCCACTGCGCCACTCTGCTTGACGGATGCCCTGCTTAACAAGTTTCATTTATAAAAAATAAAAAAATCCTTGGCAAACAAGTTAACGGCTTAGCTAGCAGAGCGTGGTTTCGATCCACGGACCTTTGGGTTATGGGCCCAGCACGCTCCCACTGCGCCACTCTGCTTGACGGATGCCCTGTTTAACAAGTTTCATTAATAAAAAATAAAAAATCCTCGGCAAACAAGTTAACCGTCTTAGCTAGCAGAGCGTGGTTTCGATCCACGGACCTCTGGGTTATTGGCCTAGCACGCTCCCACTGCGCCACTCTGTTTGCCGGATGCCCTGTTTAACAAGTTTCATTTATAAAAAATAAAAAATCCTCGGCAAACAAGTTAACCGTCTTAGCTAGCAGAGCGTGGTTTCGATCCACGGACCTCTGGGTTATGGGCCCAGCACGCTCCCACTGCGCCACTCTGCTTGACGGATGCCCTGTTTAACAAGTTTCATTAATAAAAAATAAAAAATCCTCGGCAAACAAGTTAACCATCTTAGCTAGCAGAGCGTGGTTTCGATCCCCGAACCTCTGGGTTATGGGCCCAGCACGCTCCCACTGTGCCACTCTGCTTGACGGATGCTCTGTTTAACAAGTTTCATTTATAAAAAATAAAAAATCCTCGGCAAACAAGTTAACGGTCTTAGCTAGCAGAGCGTGGTTTCGATCCACGGACCTCTGGGTTATGGGCCCAGCACGCTCCCACTGCGCCACTCTGCTTGACGGATACCATGTTTAACAAGTTTCATTAATAAAAAATAAAAAATCCTCGGCAAACAAGTTAACCGTCTTAGCTAGCAGAGCGTGGTTTCGATCCACGAACCTCTGGGTTATGGGCCTAGCACACTCCCACTACGCCACTCTGTTTGACGGATGCCCTGTTTAACAAGTTTCATTTATAAAAAATAAAAAATCCTCGGCAAACAAATAACCGTCTTAGCTAGCAGAGCGTGGTTTCGATCCACGGACCTCTGGGTTATGGGCCCAGCACGCTCCCACTGCGCCACTCTGCTTGACGGATGCCCTGTTTAACAAGTTTCATTTATAAAAAATAAAATATCCTCGGCAAACAAGTTAACCGTCTTATCTAGCAGAGCGTGGTTTCGATCCACGAACCTCTGGGTTATGGGCCCAGCACGCTCCCACTGTGCCACTCTGCTTGACGGATGCCCTGTTTAACAAGTTTCATTAATAAAAAATAAAAAATCCTCGGCAAACAAGTTAACCGTCTTAGCTAGCAGAGCGTGGTTTCGATCCACGGACCTCTGGGTTATTGGCCTAGCACGCTCCCACTGCGCCACTCTGTTTGACGGATGCCCTGTTTAACAAGTTTCATTTATAAAAAATAAAAAATCCTCGGCAAACAAGTTAACCGTCTTAGCTAGCAGAGCGTGGTTTCGATCCACGGACCTCTGGGTTATGGGCCCAGCACGCTCCCACTGCGCCACTCTGCTTGACGGATGCCCTGTTTAACAAGTTTCATTAATAAAAAATAAAAAATCCTCGGCAAACAAGTTAACCGTCTTAGCTAGCAGAGCGTGGTTTCGATCCACGAACCTCTGGGTTATGGGCCCAGCACGCTCCCACTGTGCCACTCTGCTTGACGGATGCTCTGTTTAACAAGTTTCATTTATAAAAAATAAAAAATCCTCGGCAAACAAGTTAACGGTCTTAGCTAGCAGAGCGTGGTTTCGATCCACGGACCTCTGGGTTATGGGCCCAGCACGCTCCCACTGCGCCACTCTGCTTGACGGATACCATGTTTAACAAGTTTCATTAATAAAAAATAAAAAATCCTTGGCAAACAAGTTAACCGTCTTAGCTAGCAGAGCGTGGTTTCGATCCACGAACCTCTGGGTTATGGGCCTAGCACGCTCCCACTACGCCACTCTGTTTGACGGATGCCCTGTTTAACAAGTTTCATT
>NC_143385.1:57152484-57154984 GCF_980474605.1 Leiobunum rupestre | reverse complement strand
ATAAAAAATAAAAAATCCTCGGCAAACAAGTTAACCGTCTTAGCTAGCAGAGCGTGGTTTCGATCCACGGACCTCTGGGTTATGGGCCCAGCACGCTCCCACTGCGCCACTCTGCTTGACGGATGCCCTGTTTAACAAGTTTCATTTATAAAAAATAAAAAATCCTCGGCAAACAAGTTAACCGTCTTAGCTAGCAGAGCATGGTTTCGATCCACGGACCTCTGGGTTATGGGCCCAGCACGCTCCCACTGCGCCACTCTGCTTGACGGATGCCCTGTTTAACAAGTTTCATTTATAAAAAATAAAAAATCCTCGGCAAACAAGTTAACCGTCTTAGCTAGCAGAGCGTGGTTTCGATCCACGGACCTCTGGGTTATGGGCCCAGCACGCTCCCACTGCGCCACTCTGCTTGACGGATGCCCTGTTTAACAAGTTTCATTTATAAAAAATAAAAAATCCTCGGCAAACAAGTTAACCGTCTTAGCTAGCAGAGCGTGGTTTCAATCCACGGACCTCTGGGTTATGGGCCCAGCACGCTCCCACTGCGCCACTCTGCTTGACGGATGCCCTGTTTAACAAGTTTCATTTATAAAAAATAAAAAATCCTCGGCAAACAAGTTAACCGTCTTAGCTAGCAGAGCGTGGTTTCGATCCACGGACCTCTGGGTTATGGGCCCAGCACGCTCCCACTGCGCCACTCTGCTTGACGGATGCCCTGTTTAACAAGTTTCATTTATAAAAAATAAAAAATCCTCGGCAAACAAGTTAACCGTCTTAGCTAGCAGAGCGTGGTTTCGATCCACGGACCTCTGGGTTATGGGCCCAGCACGCTCCCACTGCGCCACTCTGCTTGACGGATACCATGTTTAACAAGTTTCATTAATAAAAAATAAAAAATTATCGGCAAACAAGTTAACCGTCTTAGCTAGCAGAGCGTGGTTTCGATCCACGGACCTCTGGGTTATGGGCCTAGCAGGCTCCCACTACGCCACTCTGTTTGACGGATGCCCTGTTTAACAAGTTTCATTTATAAAAAATAAAAAATCCTCGGCAAACACGTTAACCGTCTTAGCTAGCAAAGCGTGGTTTCGATCCACGGACCTCTGGGTTATGGGCCAAGCACGCTCCCACTGCGCGACTCTGCTTGACGGATGCCCTGTTTAACAAGTTTCATTTATAAAAAATAAAATATCCTCGGCAAACAAGTTAACCGTCTTAGCTAGCAGAGCGTGGTTTCGATCCACGAACCTCTGGGTTATGGGCCCAGCAAGCTCCCACTGTGCCACTCTGCTTAACGGATGCCCTGTTTAACAAGTTTCATTTATAAAAAATAAAAAATTCTCGGCAAACAAGTTAACCGTCTTAGCTAGCAGAGCGTGGTTTCGATCCACGGACCTCTGGGTTATGGGCCCAGCACGCTCCCACTGCGCCACTCTGCTTGACGGATGCCCTGTTTAACAAGTTTCATTTATAAAAAATAAAAAATCCTCGGCAAACAAGTTTACCGTCTTAGCTAGCAGAGCGTGGTTTCGATCCACGGACCTCTGGGTTATGGGCCCAGCACGCTCCCACTGCGCCACTCTGCTTGACGGATGCCCTGCTTAACAAGTTTCATTTTTAAAAAATAAAAAAATCTTTGGCAAACAAGTTAACGGCTTAGCTAGCAGAGCGTGGTTTCGATCTACGGACCTCTGGGTTATGGGCCCAGCACACTCCCACTGCGCCACTCTGCTTGACGGATGCCCTGTTTAACAAGTTTCATTTATAAAAAATAAAAAATCCTCGGGAAACAAGTTAACCGTCTTAGCTAGCAGAGCGTGGTTTCGATCCACGGACCTCTGGGTTATGGGCCCAGCACGCTCCCACTGCGCCACTCTGCTTGACGGATGATCTGTTTAACAAGTTTAATTTATAAAAAATAAAAAATCCTCGGCAAACAAGTTAACGGTCTTAGCTAGCAGAGCGTGGTTTCGATCCACGGACCTCTGGGTTATGAGCCCAGCACGCTCCCACTGCGCCACTCTGCTTGACGGATACCATGTTTAACAAGTTTCATTAATAAAAAATAAAAAATCCTCGGCAAACAAGTTAACCGTCTTAGCTAGCAGAGCGTGGTTTCGATCCACGGACCTCTGGGTTATTGGCCTAGCACGCTCCCACTGCGCCACTCTGTTTGACGGATGCCCTGTTTAACAAGTTTCATTTATAAAAAATAAAAAATCCTCGGCAAACAAGTTAACCGTCTTAGCTAGCAGAGCGTGGTTTCGATCCACGGACCTCTGGGTTATGGGCCCAGCACGCTCCCACTGCGCCACTCTGCTTGACGGATGTCCTGTTTAACAAGTTTCATTTATAAAAAATAAAAAATCCTCGGCAAACAAGTTAACCGTCTTAGCTAGCAGAGCGTGGTTTCGATCCACGAACCTCTGGGTTATGGGCCCAGCACGCTCCCACTGTGCCACTCTGCTTGACGGATGCCCTGTTTAACAAGTTTCATTTA
>NC_143385.1:57137484-57144984 GCF_980474605.1 Leiobunum rupestre | reverse complement strand
AAAATAAAAAATTCTCGGCAAACAAGTTAACGGTCTTAGCTAGCAGAGCGTGGTTTCGATCCACGGACCTCTGGGTTATGGGCCCAGCACGCTCCCACTGCGCCACTCTGCTTGACGGATGATCTGTTTAACAAGTTTAATTTATAAAAAATAAAAAATCCTCGGCAAACAAGTTAACGGTCTTAGCTAGCAGAGCGTGGTTTCGATCCACGGACCTCTGGGTTATGGGCCCAGCACGCTCCCACTGCGCCACTCTGCTTGACGGATGCCCTGTTTAACAAGTTTCATTTATAAAAAATAAAAAATCCTCGGCAAACAAGTTAACCGTCTTAGCTAGCTGAGCGTGGTTTCGATCCACGGACCTCTGGGTTATGGGCCCAGCACGCTCCCACTGCGCCACTCAGCTTGACGGATGCCCTTTTTAACAAGTTTCATTTATAAAAAATAAAAAATCCTCGGCAAACTAGTTAACCGTCTTAGCTAGCAGAACGTGGTTTCGATCCACGGACCTCTGGGTTATGGGCCCAGCACGCTCCCACTGCGCCACTCTGCTTGACGGATGCCCTGTTTCACAAGTTTCATTTATAAAAAATAAAAAATTATCGGCAAACAAGTTAACCGTCTTAGCTAGCAGAGCGTGGTTTCGATCCACGGACCTCTGGGTTATGGGCCCAGCACGCTCCCACTGCGGCACTCTGCTTGATGGATGCCCTGTTTAACAAGTTAAATTTATAAAAAATAAAAAATCCTTAGCAAACAAGTTAACGGTTTTAGCTAGCAGAGCGTGGTTTCGATCCACGGACCTCTGGGTTATGGGCCCAGCACGCTCCCACTGCGCCACTCTGCTTGACGGATGATCTGTTTAACAAGTTTAATTTATAAAAAATAAAAAATCCTCGGCAAACAAGTTAACGGTCTTAGCTAGTAGAGCGTGGTTTCGATCCACGGACCTCTGAGTTATGGGCCCAGCACGCTCCCACTGCGCCACTCTGCTTGACGGATACCATGTTTAACAAGTTTTATTAATAAAAAATAAAAAATCATCGGCAAACAAGTTAACCGTCTTAGCTAGCAGAGCGTGGTTTCGATCCACGGACCTCTGGGTTACGGGCCCAGCACGCTCCCACTGCGCCACTCTGCTTGACGGATGCCCTGTTTAACAAGTTTCATTTATAAAAAATAAAAAATCCTCGGCAAACAAGTTAACCGTCTTAGCTAGCAGAGCGTGGTTTCGATCCACGGACCTCTGGGTTATGGGCCCAGCACGCTCCCGCTGCGCCACTCTGCTTGACGGATGCCCAGTTTAACAAGTTTCATTTATAAAAAATAAAAAATCCTCGGCAAACAAGTTAACCGTCTTAGCTAGCAGAGCGTGGTTTCGATCCACGGACCTCTGGGTTATGGGCCCAGCACGCTCCCACTGCGCCACTCTGCTTGACGGACGCCCTGCTTAACAAGTTTCATTTATAAAAAATAAAAAATCCTAGGCAAACAAGTTAACCGTCTTAGCTAGCAGAGCGTGGTTTCGATCCACGGACCCCTGGGTTATGGGCCCAGCACGCTCCCACTGCGCCACTCTGCTTGACGGATGCCCTGCTTAACAAGTTTCATTTATAAAAAATAAAAAATCCTAGGCAAACAAGTTAACCGTCTTAGCTAGCAGAGCGTGGTTTCGATCCACGGACCTCTGGGTTATGGGCCCAGCACGCTCCCACTGCGCCACTCTGCTTGACGGATACCCTGTTTAACAAGTTTCATTTATAAAATATAAAAAATCCTCGGCAAACAAGTTAACCGTCTTAGCTAGCAGAGCGTGGTTTCGATCAACGGAGCTCTGGGTTATGGGCCCAGCACGCTCCTACTGCGCAACTCTGCTTGACGGATGCCCTGTTTAACAAGTTTCATTTATAAAAAATAAAAAATCCTCGGCAAACAAGTTAACCGTCTTAGCAAGCAGAGCGTGGTTTCGATCCACGGACCTCTGGCTTATGGGCCCAGCACGCTCCCACTGCGCCACACTGCTTGACGGATGCACTGTTTAACAAGTTTCATTTATAAAAAATAAAAAATCCTCGGCAAACAAGTTAACCGTCTTAGCTAGCAGAGCGTGGTTTCGATCCACGGACCTCTGGGTTATGGGCCCAGCACGCTCCCACTGTGCCACTCTGCTTGACGGATGCCCTGTTTAACAAGTTTCATTTATAAAAAATAAAAAATCCTCGGCAAACAAGTTAACCGTCTTAGCTAGCAGAGCGTGGTTTCGATCCACGGACCTCTGGGTTATGGGCCCAGCACGCTCCCGCTGCGCCACTCTGCTTAACGGATGCCCTGTTTAACAAGTTTCATTTATAAAAAATAAAAAATTCTCGGCAAACAAGTTAACCGTCTTAGCTAGCAGAGCGTGGTTTCGATCCACGGACCTCTGAGTTATGGGCCCAGCACGCTCCCACTGCGCCACTCTGCTTGACGGATGCCTTGTTTAACAAGTTTCATTTATAAAAAAATAAAAAATCCTCGGCAAACAAGTTAACCGTCTTAGCTAGCAGAGCGTGGTTTCGATCCACGGACCTCTGGGTTATGGGTCCAGCACGCTCCCACTGCGCCACTCTGCTTGACGGATGCCCTGTTTAACAAGTTTCATTTATAAAAAATAAAAAATCCTCGGCAAACAAGTTAACCGTCTTAGCTAGCAGAGCGTGGTTTCGATCCACGGATCTCTGGGTTATGGGCCCAGAACGCTCCCACTGCGCCACTCTGCTTGACGGATGCCCTGCTTAACAAGTTTCATTTATAAAAAATAAAAAATCCTTGGCAAACAAGTTAACCGTCTTAGCAAGCAGAGCGTGGTTTCGATCCACGGACCTCTGGGTTATGGGCCCAACACGCTCCCACTGCGCCACTCTGCTTGACGGATACCATGTTTAACAAGTTTCATTAATAAAAAATAAAAAATCCTCGGCAAACAAGTTAACCGTCTTAGCTAGCAGAGCGTGGTTTCGATCCACGGACCTCTGGGTTATGGGCCCAGCACGCTCCCACTGCTCCACTCTGCTTGACGGATGCCCTGTTTAACAAGTTTCATTTATAAAAAATAAAAAATCCTCGACAAACAAGTTAACCGTCTTAGCTAGCAGAGCGTGGTTTCGATCCACGAACCTCTGGGTTATGGGCCCAGCACGCTCCCACTGCGCAACTCAGCTTGACGGATGCCCTGTTTAACAAGTTTCATTTATAAAAAATAAAAAATCCTCGGCAAACAAGTTTACCGTCTTAGCTAGCAGAGCGTGGTTTCGATCCACGGACCTCTGGGTTATGGGCCCAGCACGCTCCCACTGCGCCACTCAGCTTGACGGATGCCCTGTTTAACAAATTTCATTTATAAAAAATAAAAAATCCTCGGCAAACAAGTTAACCGTCTTAGCTAGCAGAGCGTGGTTTCGATCCACGGATCTCTGGGTTATGGGCCCAGAACGCTCCCACTGCGCCACTCTGCTTGACGGATGCCCTGCTTAACAAGTTTCATTTATAAAAAATAAAAAATCCTTGGCAAACAAGTTAACGGCTTAGCTAGCAGAGCGTGGTTTCGATCTACGGACCTCTGGGTTATGGGCCCAGCACGCCCCCACTGCGGCACTCTGCTAGACGGATGCCATGTTTAACAAGTTTCATTTATAAAAAATAAAAAATCCTCGGCAAGCAAGTTAACCGTCTTAGCTAGCAGAGCGTGGTTTCGATCCACGGACCTCTGGGTTATGGGCCCAGCACGCTCCCACTGCGCAACTCTGCTTGACGGATGCCCTGTTTAACAAGTTTCATTTATAAAAAATAAAAAATCCTATGCAAACAAGTTAACCGTCTTAGCTAGCAGAGCGTGGTTTCGATCCACGGACCTCTGGGTTATGGGCCCAGCACGCTCCCGCTGCGCCACTCTGCTTAACGGATGCCCTGTTTAACAAGTTTCATTTATAAAAAATAAAAAATTATCGGCAAACAAGTTACCCGCCTTAGCTAGCAGAGCGTGGTTTCGATCCACGGACTTCTGGGTTATGGGCCCAGCACGCTCCCACTGCGCCACTCAGCTTGACGGATGCCCTGTTTAACAAGTATCATTTATAAAAAATAAAAAATCCTCGGCAAACAAGTTAACCGTCTTAGCTAGCAGAGCGTGGTTTCGATCCACGGATCTCTGGGTTATGGGCCTAGCACGCTCCCACTGCGCCACTCTGCTTGACGGATGCCCTGTTTAACAAGTTTCATTTATAAAAAATAAAAAATCCTCGGCAAACAAGTTAACCGTCTTAGCTAGCAGAGCGTGGTTTCGATCCACGGACCTCTGGGTTATGGGCCCAGCACGCTCCCACTGCACCACTCTGCTTAACGGATGCCCTGTTTAACAAGTTTCATTTATAAAAAATAAAAAATTCTCGGCAAACAAGTTAACCGTCTTAGCTAGCAGAGCGTGGTTTCAATCCACGGATCTCTGGGTTATGGGCCCAGAACGCTCCCACTGCGCCACTCTGCTTGACGGATGCCCTGCTTAACAAGTTTCATTTATAAAAAATAAAAAATCCTTGGCAAACAAGTTAACGGCTTAGCTAGCAGAGCGTGGTTTCGATCTACGGACCTCTGGGTTATGGGCCCAGCACGCCCCCACTGCGGCACTCTGCTTGACGGATGCCCTGTTTAACAAGTTTCATTTATAAAAAATAAAAAATCCTATGCAAACAAGTTAACCGTCTTAGCTAGCAGAGCGTGGTTTCGATCCACGGACCTCTGGGTTATGGGCCCAGCACGCTCCCACTGCGCCACTCTGCTTGACGGATACCATGTTTAACAAGTTTCAATAATAAAAAATAAAAAATCCTCGGCAAACAAGTTAACCGTCTTAGCTAGCAGAGCGTGGTTTCGATCCACGGACCTCTGGGTTAAGGGCCTAGCACGCTCCCACTGCGCCACTCTGTTTGACGGATGCCCTGTTTAACAAGTTTCATTTATAAAAAATAAAAAATGCTCGGCAAACAAGTTAACCGTCTTAGCTAGCAGAGCGTGGTTTCGATCCACGGACCTCTGGGTTATGGGCCCAGCACGCTCCCACTGCGCCACTCAGCTTGACGGATGCCCTGTTTAACAAGTTTCATTTATAAAAAATAAAAAATCCTCGGCAAACAAGTTAACCGTCTTAGCTAGCAGAGCGTGGTTTCGATCCACGGATCTCTGGGTTATGGGCCCAGAACGCAACCACTGCGCCACTCTGCTAGACGGATGCCATGTTTAACAAGTTTCATTTATAAAAAATAAAAAATCCTCGGCAAACAAGTTAACCGTCTTAGCTAGCAGAGCGTGGTTTCGATCCACGGATCTCTGGGTTATGGGCCCAGAACGCAACCACTGCGCCACTCTGCTTGACGGATGCCCTGCTTAACAAGTTTCATTTATAAAAAATAAAAAATCCTTGGCAAACAAGTTAACGGCTTAGCTAGCAGAGCGTGGTTTCGATCTACGGACCTCTGGGTTATGGGCCCAGCACGCTCCCACTGCGCCACTCTGCTTGACGGATGCCCTGTTTAACAAGTTTCATTTATAAAAAATAAAAAATCCTCGGCAAACAAGTTAACCGTCTTAGCTAGCAGAGCGTGGTTTCGATCCACGGACCTCTGGGTTATGGGCCCAGCACGCTCCCACTGCGCCACTCTGCTTAACGGATGCCCTGTTTAACAAGTTTCATTTATAAAAAATAAAAAATCCTCGGCAAACAAGTTAACCGTCTTAGCTAGCAGAGCGTGGTTTCGATCCACGGACCTCTGGGTTATGGGCCCAGCACGCTCCCACTGCGCCACTCTGCTTGACGGATGATCTGTTTAACAAGTTTAATTTATAAAAAATAAAAAATCCTCGGCAAACAAGTTAACGGTCTTAGCTAGCAGAGCGTGGTTTAGATCCACGGACCTCTGGGTTATGGGCCCAGCACGCTCCCACTGCGCCACTCTGCTTGACGGATACCATGTTTAACAAGTTTCATTAATAAAAAATAAAAAATCCTCGGCAAACAAGTTAACCGTCTTAGCTAGCAGAGCGTGGTTTCGATCCACGGACCTCTGGGTTAAGGGCCTAGCACGCTCCCACTGCGCCACTCTGTTTGACGGATGCCCTGTTTAACAAGTTTCATTTTTAAAAAATAAAAAATCCTCGGCAAACAAGTTAACCGTCTTAGCTAGCAGAGCGTGGTTTCGATCCACGGACCTCTGGGTTATGGGCCCAGCACGCTCCCACTGCGCCACTCTGCTTGACGGATGCCCTGTTTAACAAGTTTCATTTATAAAAAATAAAAAATCCTCGGCAAACAAGTTAACCGTCTTAGCTAGCAGAGCGTGGTTTCGATCCACGAACCTCTGGGTTATGGGCCCAGCACGCTCCCACTGTGCCACTCTGCTTGACGGATGCCATGTTTAACAAGTTTCTTTTATAAAAAATAAAAAATCCTCGGCAAACAAGTTAACCGTCTTAGCTAGCACAGCGTGGTTTCGATCCACGGACCTCTGGGATATGGGCCCAGCACGCTCCCACTGCGCCACTCTGCTTGACGGATGCCCTGTTTAACAAGTTTCATTTATAAAAAATAAAAAATCCTCGGCAAACAAGTTAACCGTCTTAGCTAGCAGAGCGGGGTTTCGATCCACGCACCTCTGGGTTATGGGCCCAGCACGCACCCACTGCGCCACTCTGCTTGACGGATGCCCAGTTTAACAAGTTTCATTTATAAAAAATAAAAAATCCTCGGCAAACAAGTTAACCGTCTTAGCTAGCAGAGCGTGGTTTCGATCCACGGACCTCTGGGTTATGGGCCCAGCACGCTCCCATTGTGCCACTCTGCTTGACGGATGCCCTGTTTAACAAGTTTCATTTATAAAAAATAAAAAATCCTCGGCAAACAAGTTAACGGTCTTAGCTAGCAGAGCGTGGTTTCGATCCACGGACCTCTGGGTTATGGGCCCAGCACGCTCCCACTGCGCCATTCTGCTTGACGGATACCACGTTTAACAAGTTTCATTAATAAAAAATAAAAAATCCTCGGCAAACAAGTTAACCGTCTTAGCTAGCAGAGCGTGGTTTCGATCCACGGACCTCTGTGTTATGGGCCTAGCACGCTCCCACTGCGCCACTCTGTTTGACGGATGCCCTGTTTAACAAGTTTCATTTATAAAAAATAAAAAATCCTCGGCAAACTAGTTAACCGTCTTAGCTAGCAGAGCGTGGTTTCGATCCACGGACCTCTGGGTTATGGGCCCAGCACGCTCCCACTGCGCCACTCTGCTTGACGGATGCCCTGTTTAACACGTTTCATTTATAAAAAATAAAAAATCCTCGGCAAACAAGTTAACCGTCTTAGCTAGCAGAGCGTGGTTTCGATCCACGAACCTCTGGGTTATGGGCCCAGCACGCTCCCACTGTGCCACTCTGCTTGACGGATGCCCTGTTTAACAAGTTTCATTTATAAAAAAT